>NW_026998511.1:130000-135000 GCF_035044405.1 Drosophila montana | reverse complement strand
GAGACAGAGATAGAGACAGAGTCAGCTAGCCTGTTAGATAGAGATGGCAGAAGGGGGCTGCGTTCCTTTTTCGGCTGTCATCGTTTATCGTTGACGCAAATTAAGAATGTAGATATGTATTTAGAGAGTCGGGGCATAATTATACAAATTGGGAATGCAATTAAATTTAATTGTTCAATGTTGCCGGCACTCGTGAGAAGCTGCCAACTGTTTTTCCCACACCAGCACCACTCGCTGTCTCTTATTCTTCTTAAGTGTGTGTGTGCTGGTGTGTGTGTGCCATGTGTGTGCGGGTGTGCTGCTGCTGCTGCTGTTGGTTGTGTTTCGGTGTTTCTTTTGCGCCCAGTCAATGAAATGTAAAAACGTTTTGAGCACGAACCTTGTCTTTCCACTTTGCCAACCGCCCCCCCCCCCCCGCATGCTCTGTAGAAGTGCGCGCAAGTACCGTAAATAAAACAAGCTGAAATTATAACTGCCGAGCTGCCGAGCTGCCGGAGCCAGAGCTGAAGCAGCAGCTTTTCTGCTTATGAAGATGAACCAACTATCCAAAGCAGCCTAACCCCCTGATCCCCCCCCCTTCCCCCTTCCACTCCTTTCTACTTCCCCCCGCTGGCAAAAAAAAACATGTTTTTCATGAAACATCACCTGACGCTGGACAGGAATGAAAATGCACAAGTAATGAGGCGCAGAATGTGACAAAACGCAACAAAACGCAACAAAACGAAAACGAAATCAAATGAAACGGAAACGGAACAAAACGAAATGAAATGAAATGAAACACAGCAAATGCGGCGCCAAAGAAGCAATTGACAAAAGTATCGCAAGCCGAATACGAAATACTCTGGTAGACATTTTGACATTTGATTGGGGTTCGTTTTCGATTTAATTATGAAATCCGGAAGATATTACCCGGCGTTGGCAGGCTTAACTGAAATTCGTTTGTCTAATAGACATAAAAAGACCTTCAAATCATTTGCTGTGACTCATATTCCTTATATATATGCACCGTGTGATAGTAAGGAAGAGAGAAAGAAAGAGAGAGAGGGGGGGGACAAGTGGGGGAGAGAGCAAGAGAGATATAGACAGGCAGCTCGGCTATATCGAATCGTCTGCTGCTTCCAATCAGATACACATATCTATATATATATATATATATATGTATATGTTTAGGCACCTTATCAGCTCGGGGATGTCTCCAAAAAAAGGAAAGGGTATGAAACCATGAACAATGGAGCGTGAGATGTGGCAGGGCGACGGGTTGTAGCAATTGTTAGACAGATTCCAACAATTCCTTTGCCCAAGCTTCTGCAACAATTTGCGTCCAGCATCCGCTGACCTTCGGTGGATGGGAAGAGTGGGGAGAGGGTGGCGAGGGGGGAAAGTGGGGAGAGGGGGGCGAAGGGGGGGGGGGGGGGTATTGGGTTACGGATACGGAAATGTGTTGCGGGCACCTCTTGAGTTGGGCAACGGGTGAAAAACAAAAAAACAGGAAAATAAGAAGAAAAAAGAAAAAAAACGTGCCCAGTGCCCGATAAAAACAAGCAGGTGGCAATGAATACGAAACAAGGCAGCGCGTGCAGGAGGCGAAATGCCAGCGAAAATCACACTGTGCAACAAAATCAAAGTTTTAATTGTAACTGACTGAAAGACTCGTTGCTTTAATTAAGCTCTAACAGCAGTTGATTGTTTGTGCAACAATTAACTAGTTGCAAATTGGAAATTTGTAAGCAACTTAACATAACTGAAATGTCCCTTAACTTTTGTTGAGAAGTTCCGAAATCGTTGACAAAGTTGAGTTGAGCTTTATATCTCTATGTGGGTGCAGTTCAATAGAGCTTTCAACTTGGAATGAGCTCTCAGTATTGAAAGGGGCAATGTTTCCTAGAGCTTCCAGCTTTTAATGAACTTTTGAGTGTTGAAATGCATAATCACTTCAATCCAATAGTTTTACATATCAAGCTTCAAGCTCTTAGTTATGTGCATGCAATATTAAAGCTTCTCAGTTGTTGTTTGCAGTCGAGCTTTTTGCCCGAAATAAGCTTTAAGTGTTGAAGCGGGCACATTTTTTAGAGCTTTCAGCTTTAAATGAGCTTTAAGTGCGAAATCACTTTAATGAAATAGATTTATATATCAAAACTAAAGCTCTTTTTTTGCTAACCTCTAAAAATTATTATTCATACCTTTTAAGCTGCCCATTTGTTGTTGCCCTAGTTGAGCTTTATGCTTGAAATGAGCTTTCAGTGTTGGAAAGGAAAGGTTTTTTTTTTTTTACAGATTTTACCCTTAAGGAGGTTTAAATGCGTAAGCACTTCAATCATATAGCTTTCGATACCAAGCTTAAAGCTCTTAATTCTGTTTATAGCTCTTAAAATAATTATTCACACATTTTAAGCATGAATCGAGTTTTTGGTGCTTAAGTGGGTATATTTCTTAGAGCTTTCAGCGGTTAATGAGCTTTACGTTCGTAATCACTTTTATCAAATTGTTTACATGTCAAGCCTAAAGCTCTTAGTTCACACATCGAAAACTTCATAGTTGTTGTTTAGATATTAAACTTTATGCCCCAAGTGAGCTTTAAGTGTTGAAACGGGTGTAATTCGTAAAGATTTATGCTACAAATGAGCTTAAAAAGTGTAATCTCTTGATAAGCTTTAAGAACTGTTAGTTTTTTTGCTTTTTGTTATTAACACTTAATAGTAATATCTTTGAAATGTGCATACATTTTGGGCTTTTCAATTACTCCTTGAGACATTTTAAAGGAGCTTTTAGTTTTAAATCGTATACATTATTTAGAGCTTTAAATGTCTTAACACTGCAAACACGTAATTTAACTTATCAATTTTAAAGCTTTCATGAGCCCTAATAACTCTAAGCTGCAAGCTTTTTGTTGATCTATTCAAAATCAAGCACTACAGTGAAGAGCAGGAAGATAGAGCTTGAACTCTTTGGCTCAATTATGCTGGCTAGTGTAAATATTTGTGTAGCGAGTGCAAAAAGTGTCGCCCTCTGCATTTAGTGGCCTATTCAGAACTGACAGTTTGCTCTTATCGTGCTTTGTTTACGCGCCGCTGCACCCGCTGCCAGCCCCTGCCAAGCACCCCCCCCCCCTCCACCCCCTACCCCTGGCTAGCCCTGCTCCAGTTTCGCTTGCTGCTCGTTTACGTAGGCGGGGGCGGGGGAGGGGGCGGGGGAGGTGGGAGTAGTGTGTGGGGAGTGGCAGTACATAATATCTTAATTATTTCTTTACATGTGTTTTAATTTTTAGTAAGCTGCTCGCTTCTCTCTGCTCGCTGCTCGCTTCCCTCTGCTCGCTGCTCGCTGGGGGCCACGCCGGCCTTTTGGCATTTCAGTCACGTGCTGCAACTAATGCGCCACGCCCACGACCGGCCGCCCTCTCTGCTGTCACACCCTGCAGCATTCCATTGGCAGCCGGCAAGAGATGAGTTCTGTGGCAAGCACTGAAGCGCCTCGCCAGAACCTCGTTGCTGCTGCTGTTGCATGCCAACGGCTGTTGAATGCCAGACGCAAAGGTAAATGTTAAAGTAACTAACTAAATGTGCGAGTATATGCAGTGCGCGGGCCGGGCAGCTCGGGCAGCTGAAGCTCAAGCTCAAGCTGAGGCTGGGGCTGAGGCCGTGGGTGGGCCGGTTGGCCAAACACATTTGCAGACACTGTGGGCCGAATGAATACTTTGAGTTGATCTGGCGTTACATTCGAACTGGTTTGTTCACATGAACAGAAGACCTGTCCGCAATCGATAAATATCGATTTTCCATTTATTCTACTTGAGCATTTCTCGCAGATTACTTTGATATTGACAAGATCAGGAACTAATCGTATATCCCGCGAATATTATTGGCTTGCGATTTCTCTTCGCAATTTTCATAACATCGATAAATATCGATTTTGTTAGATTGCTGTTTTTTAGCATAACTCGAAGATTATAAGAGCTAAATGCAAATAACTTAGTTTTGTAGGTTTTCATAGAGCATATTCATACTAGGCATATGTCACATTTTGAATACCTTCCACAGTTCCCAGCTAAATAATACTTCGAATCATTTTCGAAGCTACAGCCTTGATCTTTGGTATGCACACACTTTTGTGTCTCATATACAAACCTTGAAAATTTCAGAGAGAACCGATTATTAACAACGAAATTAACTGAGAATCCATTGGCCATATAAAGTGTGTGGGCTATGTAAGAAGAAGAAGAAAAGCGCGCTGCTTCCAGTGTGTGTGTTTTTGTGTAGAGATTTTGATGTGTAGAGATTCGCAAGAATGTTTGTAGAGGCAGCTGGCGCTGGACTCAAGATATCCTCCTACAACTGAAGGGCGTTCGAACCACGAGAACGTAATGCCCGATTGGCATTTGATTCATTTGATTCATTTGATTCACTTGATTCATTTGATTCACTTGAAGTTCATATTTAATTGAAATACTTTCTGTGCGCGGGAAATACGTTTTCTTGCCACAGTGCAACGACGTGGACGTTGAGGAGGAGTTGGAGCTAAGCACTTGCACACAAGTTTTCTCAATTACTTGGGCTGAGCCTCGTTGTTGGCCACAGTCGGCCACACCTTGTAGATACCTTTTCCCACCCCCCCCCTCCCCCCTTTTCACCCTACACACACTCGCACACCATCTGCGCATGCATGTTGATTAAACAAAAAAGCAGAATATAACTATGAAATTTTAGTTGGAAGCTGCCAGTTGCTGTCTTTGACTGACGCACCCCTCCCTCTATCCCCGCACCACCACCACCCCCCCCCCCCCTCCTCCTCCCGCACACACACACACACGCACACCTGCCCGAATGTGCCTCTCTCTCTCTCTGTGTGTGTGTGTGTATTAATCCAACATAATTAAGAAATTTAATTAAATTGCAGCGCGCACTGAATGTAGATTGTGTGTGAGTATCTACAACTGGCACCCCTCCCTACTCCACCCCTCCCCTCCCTGACGAAAGACAAAGTGTCCGACCAAAAAGAACAAACGA
>NW_026998511.1:102500-125000 GCF_035044405.1 Drosophila montana | reverse complement strand
CACCAGCCGTGCCCCTATGGCAGTGTTGCCAGATGCATTCGCTTGCGGTCACAACTGTCTATTTTTCTAAGGGATTCTTTAAACAGCGGTTTTTCTCTTGCTTTTACTTTTATTTCATATATTTTTTTTCTGCTTTTCTTGGCCCTTATTTGATTTAATGATTAAGCAAACACACTGACAGTTAATCGCTCTTACTTAACTTTAATTAATACATGCCTTAAGTGCCCCTTTTCCCAAATAACTTTGTCAGTGACGTGTTTTGAGTCTGCAGCTAAGAGGGCAGATGTAGAGATGTAGAGAATTAAGTATTTGTAGGTGAAAATTTAAAAATAATCTTAATCTCTATATATGAAACTGTTTGTCCTGAATGACTGACTGACTGACTGACTGAATGACTGACTGACTGACTGATTGGCTGATTGACTGATTGATGATCAAGGCATAGCCCAAAAGTTAGAGCTGAAATTTGCATTTTAATTATCTTATGTGATTGAGGTGCACGCCAAGATGTTCTCTTGGCGAATTCCACCCGCAAGTGTGGAAAAATCGTGAAAAAAAACGTTTGTATATATCTTTTCCATTTACCAAACCAAATAGCCTGAAGCTGTTTCACACAATTCGGAAAGTCTGATGAAAATGGGGCTCAAGGATTTGATGATTTAAGTTTTTTCTATTTCCAAAGATATTTATGAAAAATCATGCGTGACGTGTTTCACCCATTTCGCAGATTCCAAGCTTTCGCTGTGCAAAATACGATTCAAAGTTTGTTTGTCTGACTTTGCTTTGAATTTAATTTAAAAGCCAACTTAATGAATACGTCTTTCAGCGATTTTCGGAATTCCACCCGCAATTGTGGAAATTGAAGGAGAAAGGTTTCGTCCGTTGCGGCTGCGAACTTATTTCCAAGGATTTCAGCGAGAATTGATATGATAGGTGTTTCACACTTTCCGTTCCCTTTGGACTATAAAATCGGGTCTAGCTTCCCGATGCGCCTGATATATGCGCCTGGCGTTATCTTCTTCTGCCACATCGGGCCACGTCTCTGCCCCGTTTTCTACCAATCTGGCAACTCTGTCCCACACAGACGACGCCTGTGCTAGTCGACGCTTGCTTGTTGATTTTACTCTGTCGCTGTTTACTTTGGTTTTGTCTCCTCGTTCTAGTTTGTTTCGGCCCTCTCCCCCTCCCTCGTGCCCCCCCCCCCCCCTTCGTGCCCCTCGCCCGGTTTCTATCGCTTTGCTTGGGCGATTTTAATGCGTCTGCTGCGTTTTGGTGACCCCAAAAGAAGCAAAAAAGTATGCTATGGTTTTTTTTTATTGCCCCTGCCGCGTCTTGTAATGACTTTGTCATGCATCGGGCAACATGCCACGCACCAAAATAAAGCAACTTTGATACAAAATGTGGCTTAAAGCAAACAACAGCAAAATTGTTAACAAACTTCTGCGAGATGCGCTGCGAAACATCAACTCGAAACAGGTGAAGAAAACAAAAACGAATTCTGTTTCATTGGTAGAAATAAGCTCTATCGATAGAGTGTATAAAATGCGCTTGGATTTCAATGCGAAAAAAATTTGTTGAAAGCTTTCAAAGCACATTAAAGCTTTGCATAATGTTGTTTTAAGCCAAAACCTCTTTGATGAGAACAGCTCAACGCAATGGCATTAGCTGTAATTTTCTTAATTAAATGAAAGCACATGAAAGCTTTTATTAAAAAAAATAACATACGCTGTAACGCCAAGTATTTATAAATGAGCGGAAAGCTTTGAAAGCGCATAAAAGCTCCAGCTAAGCCATCTTTAAGTCTCTACAAGCTTTTTAGCCAAAAGCTCTAGGATTGTGTAGATAATGTGTTTATAGTAGGAAAGGGGCAAAAGGCTAATATCATTGGGTTTCTGCTGGTAAAGCTTTAAAGCTTAAGGTAAAATGATATATTTTGCATACTTAAATGAAAATCACTTTAAGCTTAAATCTTGACTTGCGAGCTTTCACTTAAAGCAATGCATTTTTGCAGTTAAATAAAAATAAATTGTATTAAAGCCTAGGCTGCGAGCAAGACGCACTTAAAGCTCCCACCTAAATAAAAGTAATTTAATTTAAGTGCTAACAACTTCAAGTCCTTAAGGCTTAGAGCAAGTGCATTTGAAGCAGTTAATGTAATAAGATCTGCAAGACTGCTTTTTACAGCTTAAGCATTAAAAAGCTCCTCAAAGCTTTTAGTTCAGTTTGAGCTGGTTAAGCACAGCAGTTGGTATATTCAATATTTAATAGTTAACGTTTAAAGCTGAAAAGCTTTGAGAAACAGCTTTAAGAAGCTTTAATTGCAGAAAGCTTCTTGCAGCTTTTGTCAGATTGAGCCCAGCAGCTGATAAAATGAACATTGATTAAAACCTAAAGCTCGCAAGCTTTACGTATGAACTTTCTACTGCTTCGCTAACTGAAAGCATCTGAAAGCTTTCAGCGAGCGTCTGCTTGGGATTAGCCTGCGTGAAGGGTATTTGAAGTGCGCCAAAGAAAAATGTGTCATGTTTCCTTGTGTGTGTGTGTGTGTGTGTGTGTGTGCGTGTGCGACATGCTATATTAATATTGTTGTGCTTGTTGCGGCTTGGCTGTTATTGTTGGCGTTGTTGCGAAAAGCGCAGTCTGTGCAAGCGTTGCAAAAGCGCGACGTTAAGGTCCGGATAAGGGCAAGGGTTGGGCGGGGGGGGAGGGGTTGAGGCTGGGCCTGTGGGGCACTTTTGGCGTCTCTTTAACATGGCCAATAATAGAGTTGACCGCAAAAGCAACAGGCCGCAAGCAGCTGGCGCAGCTGGAGGCCACTTGGCCAGACCCCAGCCCTTAAAAGGGCATTAAAAAATAACAAAAAAAAAAAGAGAGCTTAAAATAAAAGAAGTCGCATAACAGAAGCGATAACTAACTAAATAAATAACATAAATTAACTACATTTGTAGACAATTTTGTCTGTTAAGTGTAAAACTTTGTGTTGTTGGCTCTGGGCTCTCTCTATCCGGCAAGGCAAATGGGTTAAAAGTGTCAGGGGTCAATATGGTGGCGGAGGGGGGGGGAAGGCGGGGATGGGCTGGATTTAGCTGGTGTAAAAATTTTCACGGTTGATGCGTCTTGTGTCGTCGTCCTCGTTGGCAAATGGGCAAATGGGCAAATGGGCAATGGCAATGGCAATATAACCATATGGAGGCCACACACACACACACACATGCATGGAGCATATATGAAGAGGGGCTGTGTGTGTGTGTAGGGGGGAGGGGAGAGGGGAGAGGGGCGGACTGTGGGGCAATGTTGTGACATCAAATGTTCATGTTAACAACTTTTCTAAAACTCAATGAGCTGTTGTTTGTGTTGTTGCTTGCCGCCTTGGCTTGACTCTACACACACACACACACACACACGCACACACACACACATATAGTTAGTGAGTGTGGCAGAGGTGAGTCAGAGGGAGGGTGAGTGCGAGTGCGAGGGGTCACAGACGCACACAGTCAGCGAGGCGCAAACACGTCGAGTGTTTTGTAGCAAATAATTTTGCACAAAGTTCTCGCCTTAACGATTTGAACACATGTTAACATGAAGAGTAACAGCAACAACAACAATGTGCCCCAGCATAGCCTGGCAGATAGGATAACAACAAGGATAACACTTCGACATGATAATAAATATGGTTGAGGGCGCGGGCGCGACCAGACAACTAGACTTTCAGCTTCCCAACTTGTGCCCGCAAAACTAATACAGACAGCGGGATCTGGAAGACCTAAATGGGCAGCTAGTGCATTTAGAGAATTATGATGCCAATTAAAATTTAAATCAAATACAATTATGTGAGATGAAGAGAAGAGAGGAGAAGAGAGGAGAAGAGAGGAGAAGAGAAGAGAAGAGAAGAGAAGAGAAGAGAAGAGAAGAGAAGAGAAGAGAAGAGAAGAGAAGAGAAGAGAAGAGAAGAGAAGAGAAGAGAAGAGAAGAGAAGAGAAGAGAAGAGAAGAGAAGAGAAGAGAAGAGAAGAGAAGAGAAGAGAAGAGAAGAGAAGAGAAGAGAAGAGAAGAGAAGAGAAGAGAAGAGAAGAGAAGAGAAGAGAAGAGAAGAGAAGAGAAGAGAAGAGAAGAGAAGAGAAGAGAAGAGAAGAGAAGAGAAGAGAAGAGAAGAGAAGAGAAGAGAAGAGAAGAGAAGAGAAGAGAGAGAGAAGAGAAGAGAAGAGAAGAGAAGAGAAGAGAAGAGAAGAGAAGAGATAACAACCATGATTGAGGGTCATATCAATCAAATTGTATACTCTTGTATTTGCACAAACTTAATATCTATACACAGAAAAAGTCTTGGGTTTGAACCAGTAACCCGCACGCACAAAGTCTCAGGTTCAAGCCCTCATTCTACCTAGATTTCCTTCGGGGGTTTATACAATTTATAGCACAATTTCGCTGAGTGTACTCAATGGTTGGCTCGCAAGAGTTGGTCTAGTTTTAAAACAATTATGGGCGTGGCTGTGAGATGGAGGTGGGCGGCTCGAAACTTGGCCAAAATGATCAACAGCCGAACAAATCTGTGCGTTGTCATTTGCTGCAGCCATTCGCAACGTTGGCCCCGACAGCCGGACAATTTGCAGCAGGTGGGCGGCTGCCAAAGTGGGGCGTCGGGGAGGAGGGGGGGGGGCGGATATAGCCTGGTTTATATGACGGCTAATAAAACAGGCAGCTAGGCGAAATGTTCATTCGTATGCAGCGAATGGGACGCCGGCGAATGCCAATTTCGCATACCAAATTCTATCTCTCTCTCTATATATATATATATATATTTATATATATTTCCTTTTTTTAAGGGGGGAGGGGAGGGGGCGGGGCGAGGCGTATTGCGTATTTGGAACACGTTTAAGCAGCTGCTGCAAATGCATGAAAAGCAATAATGCAAAAGGAAAAGTAAGTGGAAAAGACGACGACCAATGGAACAAAAGATGCAAACAGAAGCGTGACAAAAAAGAATAAGCTGAGAAAGTGGCACAAGCGGCACAAATACTTCTAACGAATATTCAATACACTATCTTAGTCACAATCGGGTTCTTAGGCCAGCTCCGAGACACGATCTAGCTAATCCTTCCTTTCGGTTATCCTATTTCGATGATCACAATTGACAGCTCAGTTCTCTATCGAACCAGCTTGTCGTTCTTTACTTTTACAACTCCGTTATAATGTTATAATAACAATAATAAAATCATATTTACATCTTGAGAGAGTTAATTCAATTCCATTATGATATTCCCATCTTATACAAACAATTTCTGAAACCAAGTTTCTGTGCTAAAACATATGGAAATATGGTTAAACTAATCGAGCGCCTTTTTAATTTCCGTTCTTATTTCATTTTACTTAATTTTCAGGCTAATTTACGCTCATATTCCGCCGCCGCGGGTGAATTCAAAGGAAAATATGAGCACAATAAACGGGCAATCTTTTAATGTCCGTACTTATTTTATTTCATTTCACGCTAATATTCCACCCTTGCGGGTGACTTCGTATTCGGTAAAGCTGTTTTGAAAAGCTTTGCAAAAGAGCTTTTAAATAGAGCTTTTGCGCATACAGCCTTATACATAAATCTACAATGAATTTTCACCAATTTCTCTGTCAACGAGCTAGAACGAGCCTTTAATCAATTTCCACTAATTTTCCACACAAATGTGTGGAATTTGTGCACAAAACGCTTAAAGGTAGCTACAGTCTTCGAGCTTTTACACCGTCAATCAGTCAGTCAGTCAGTCAGTCTGTAAATCAAGGCAAATAGTTAGCTGGCAACCGTATCTTAGGTATCCAATGTGAAATTCAAAGTACCCGCAATGAGGGTATTCGTGACAATGTAAAATTGGCTAGCTAAATTATGGGTAGTTCACATAGATTGAGTTACGACTGTCGGTGCGTTGCTTTGTGGCCATAACGATGCTCGGATCGCTTGGATGCAGTGGCAATCAGCAGGCAGGCGGATCCAGTGCAGCCGAAGCAGCTGCAGCAGCTGTGGCAACTCTGGCAAAGGATCAGCTTAGGATGCACTTTGCGCCGCGTCGCGTTAAATATTAAGCAATTGTCAAGTAGCCTGCTTATGCATGCCATATTCGATTCGATGCCAGGTGGCCAGGGTTGCCACATCTGTACGCAAAGTGGATAAGCTGCGCCGCTAAGCTGCCACCCGCGGCGCCAGCCAGCGATTTCTCTGTCAGTTGGCACCTTAACAGACACACGTGTCAACCGATTTGACAGCAGCTACCACCTGCGACACCCCACGGCCTGTGACAGCCACACGTAGCCAGTGTCGAGGTGGCGACGAGTTGACAGTCAGCGCATCAAACGTTGCTACCTTTAGTCTATGCATCGCTTGGCGTGGGTGGATGCACGAATAGATTGAGCGGGGTAGGGTAGTGTGAAGTACTGGGTAGTGGGTAGCAGGTACTGGCTAGTAAGTAGTCAGTATCTGGTAACGCGTAACGCGTAACGGGTATTGGGTAGCGGGTGTTGAGAAATGAGTAGCGGTTACTGGGTAACGAGTAACGAGTAACGAGTAGCGGGTAACCGATATCGGTAAACGGGTAGTGAGTAACCGGTACTAGCTGGGCAGTAACCGCTACTGGCTAAGAGGCACGGGTAACGAGTAACACATAACGGCTAGAGAGTAACGAGTATCGGGTAAGCGAAAGTATCGGTAACTGGCTATTGAGTAACGATGGGGTTGCGAGTAAAAGTTAACGAGTAACAGTTAACAAACTAACGGATAGCGAGTATTGGATAACAATTAACATATAATGAGTAAATGGTAACGAGTAACATTTAATGAGTAAATGGTAAATGGTAACGAATAACATATAATGAGTAAATCGTACCGAGTAATGTGTAGAGGCTAGTAAGTACTGTGTAAGAAACAGTTAACAAGTAACCTATAACGAGTAATGGGTAACAGGTAACTTTTAATGAGTAAATGGTAACGAGTAACATTTAATAAGTAAATGGTAACGAGTAAATGGTAACGAGTAAATGGTAACGAGTAAATGGTAACGCGTAATAGGTGAAGGATAGTAAGTACTGGGTACTGGCTAGGGAGTAACGGGTACTAGTTAAGGAGTAGTGGGTAACGAATAACTGGTACCGCGCAGCAGACACCGGATAACGGGAAGCGAGTAACAGGAATGGGCTAGCGAATATTGGCTAGCGAGTGTTGGGTATTGGTTAAGGGGTAGCGTGGACTGGGAACGGTTTGTGGGTAACGATTAATGGCGATATGGCAACGAGTGACTGATAAAGGGTAGTGAGTAGCGGTGACTGGCTGGCAAGTAACGGGTACTGAGGTAGCGGGTATTGAGTATTGAGTACAGGCTAGCGAGTAACGGGAACTGAGGTAGCGGATAACGGATATAAGGTAACGAGTAACAAGTAACGGGTAGTAAGTAGCGGTTACTGACATGCGAGTAACGGGTACTGAGGTAGCGGGTATTGAGTAGTGAGTACAGGCTAGCGAGTAACGGTTTGTGGGTAACGGATATCGGATAATGACTGGCGTATACTGGTTAAGGAGCAGCGAGTACCGTTTAACTGTTAGTGGGTAACGGGTACTTGCTGCTATGCAGTTAATAAAAAGTACCATTGTTCTTCGTTGTTCATTTTACATACATTTCTCACTCTCTCTCTCTCTCTCTCTCTCTCTCTCTCTCTCTCTCTGTTTCTCTCTCTGTCTTTCGCGCTCATCTCTTTGGCTGTTCATTGTGCGCTTTTATTATTATAAAATACGCATGAGTTAGTGTGCATATTTCATGGATTTTGTGTGTAAAGGGATAAAAATGCAATCAGTCGCAAAAACCAGCAAAGTGAAACAGACAAAAAAGCGTGCGCGACACGAATTTCGAGAATGCAGAGAATGCAAGAGAGGGAAAGTGCGAAAGTGCGATTTGCACATCAACACCCTACCCCTCCCCTCCCGCCTCCCCACCCCCTCAGCCCAGGTCCCCTGCCGTCGCGTGCATTTATTTAGTTACACAAATTGCACTTACAACTTAATTTTCATATCCGGGATGAAGCAAAGTGTGTCCCTAAAATTCGTGGGCCGCTCGTAAAATAACTCGTAATATATCTTTATTATTTTTAGCGACAATTCAAGCATTTAGAAAGTCAGACAACGGCGTATTGTGCTTTAAGCGCAACTAATTGAATTGAGAGTGAGCTAATGATTGAGCTTAAAGTTAAGTGAGCTTTGATTGCATTGAAGCTCTAAGTGAAGCTTGTCGCCTTAAGCTCGTAGCTTTGCTTTGTAGAACGTTAAGTAGAGCTTTAATTGAGCTTGGTAGAGCTTTAAGCTCTAAAGCGAGCTTTAATGTGCACACATATATTACGCTTTGAGTCGAGTGAGTTTTCTTCTGTTGAGCACACATCAATTAAGCTTCAAGTATAGCTTCAAGCCTTAAGAGAGTTTTATTTGGCATACACAGATTAAGCTTTCAGTAGAGCTTTACGCTTTAACTGAGCTTTAGTATGTTTAGTTTGTATCTATTGAGCTTCGAGTGGAGCCTTAGTGAACTTTTTGTGTATTGCATATAATATATTAAGTTTTGAGTAGAGCTTTAAGCTATAAGTGTGCTTTATAAGCAAAGCTCATATTAAACCTAGTTCTTACAGCCAGATCAGGCTTACTTTAAGTAGAGCTTTCAGCCTTGTTAGAGTTTTATATGTGCTTTTGAAGTTAACTCAATAATTTGAGGCCTTAAAGGGAGCTTTAAGCTGTAAATAGATGCTTGTAAAAACTAAAGTGTTTTCCAAACTGTAGTCGTATATGAAAACAAGCTAGCATAAAGATATATGTCAAATTTGTTATGTTTTAAATAATATTTAATTACGATCTCTTAAGTCTACTCCTCTACTCAAGTCGATTGGTTGAAAGACTCAAAAGTTCTATAAGATTCTTTTTCGCGCATTTTCCGAGCTTTTTGGTTAATTTTTCAACTCTCCTTATACGTTTAGTTTGGTTCAAATAAATCTATTCAAATTGTTTTTTGTGTCATTTCTTTTCTCGGTACAGGCTCGCCTGGTTTAGCTGCTGCTGGTTCGGTTCACGGTTCCAGGCGCGAACTAGTTCGATATCAAATCGGTTTGCAGCCTTGATGAGAATCGAATGACATTTGTTAATCAACAACATGGGCAGGCTAAGAGAAAATGGTAAAAATAAAAGCTAGACCGTTCTCTCTCTCGCTCTCTCACACAGTCGCTTTCGCACTCGCTCACACACTCTCTTTCCTCTCTCTCTCACTCTCACTCTCTCGCTGCTTTCATTCTCTTTCGCCCTCTCTCTGCCTCTCTCTCTGCTTCTCAGAGAATAGTCACAAATCTTGACTAAATATAGTGAGAAAGTCGTCGTTGTTGGAGTTGTTGGAGCTGTTGTTGTTGTTGTTGCTGCTGCTGCTGCTGCTGTCTTTTTCGTGTCGTGTCGTGTCGTGCCGTGTCGTGCCGTGCCGTGCCGTGTCGTGCTGTTGCCATTTATGTGCTCTGTGCTCTGTGCTCTGTGCTCTGTGCTCTCCCAATGGGCATCGTCGCATCGCGCCATCTCAGCGCTGAGAAGCTACAGGAGATCCAGAACGAATCGGGCTTCTCGCCGCTGCGCATCGACTATCTGCTGGGCCAATATCAATCGCTGGAACGTGACACCGAGGGCCGGGTGCTGCGCAGCGAGCTGCTGAAGGTGCCGCCGGTGGCGGCGCATCCCCTTGCCGATCGTCTGGTCGATGTGTATCTGCATCCATCGCTGGGCTTTCGCCATTTCATGCACGGCTTATCCCGCTTTCGGCGCAGCGAGCCGCTGCAGCGTAAACTGCAATCCCTGCTGGGCATGTACGATACGGACGCCGATGGGCTGCTCAGTGCGGATCAGTGCGATGAGCTGCTCGGCCGGCTGCCGGCGACGCGACGCGAGCTCCGCTCGATGCGCTGGAAGCTAAAGAAGCTGATGGCCGCCCAGGCCCTCGAGCAGCCCGAGCGGGACAGCGAGCCGGAACGGGAACGGGAACGGGAACAGGAACGGGAACGGGAGCAGGTGGAGCTGCCGCAGCTGGAGCAGCTGCAGCTGGAGCAGCAGAAGGGCTGCATCAACTGCGACGATTTGGGCTACATAACACGCGACCTGGATCTCGATCAGAGCCTCTCGCTGCGCTTCAACTAGACAGCCATATATACATATATATGTATGTGTGTGTGTGTATATATGCATGCCCTACATTATACACTGCTTCCCCCTACCACGCCCCCCTTCCCCCACCCCCTCCGCCGCCGCCTGCCGCCAGCAAGTGGGCGTTCGCATAACATCACGTTGCCAAAAGTTTTCACATAAACGCAAAAGTTAAGTCATTCCTGAAAATTGTTTCTTCCAATTTACTTGCCAAGCACTTCAGCCAGCGACAGAGACGGCAATAGCGAGTGCCACAGCGAAGGAGAGAGCGAGAGAGAGAGAGCGAGAGAGAGCGTGAGAGCGGGCGCAGACTGCACTTCAAGGGGCCACTTGGCTTGTGTGTGTGCGTGTGCATGTATGTGTGTGTGTGTGTGTGTGTGCGTGTGTGTGTGCTTTTTGGCTGCATATTACACACACACGCACACGCACACCCTCTGAGGCTAGAGCTCACCTGTTACCCGTTAGCCTTTTAGCTGTGTGTGCGTGCGTGTGTGTGTGTGTGTGTGTGTGACATACTGCATATGCATTGCCTTGTCAGCTCATTGGCCATTTGGGTGTCATTCATCCCATTGAGTAATTGGCAACGCCACGCAAACGCAACTCCTTTTTGAAGTCCGGCAACGCCGGCTGCTGCTGCTGCTGCTGCTGTTGTCTTTGCCACACTGTGAAGTTGCTTTGCATGGCCTTTGGCGCGTCGAGTCGATTGGCAAGCGGAGCTGAATGCTTTCAACTTTGCAGCTCACTTCATTTATTTGCTCTTGATCCAAAACAAAAACAAAACCAAAAAAAAAAAACAAAAACAAAAAAAATCTAAAACTAAAACAAACCCATTTTTATACAAATAAACTGGAGCTATTTTGATCGGGAAACAATCGAAACGCTTCGCAGGCGAAATTGAATTTGTGCGTTTTATCCTGAGCCACAATTGTTGAAGCCTTATGCCATATTGAATACAGGGTATTATGCTATGCTCATATCATGGGAAGCAGACAACTTTGAGCCCAGAAAGTATACCCTATATATGTATGTACACATATTTTTGATTGTGTCCATAGAAGTCCATAGCTAAGTTCGTCGAATTTAATGCAAACTATTTACTTATTCTAGTCTAGTTTTTGCTAGGAAAAAGCTGTTCGGCGAATTTCACATGTTCTCAAATATCTTCGAAGGTATTCAATCCTAAATTTGAATTTTAATTTATTAGAATATTATGCTGGAATAGATTATCATCATTTTCCATTACGCAACATTAAAACTTATTTCATTATTATGATTCATATATATATTGTAATAGTATGATTTTCTTTATTGATTTAACTTATTTTTGGGTTGCCTTTTTGTTTTAACAACACGTCTTCTTACTGCTAGTACTGTAGAGAGACTGCCTTCCACTTCTTCTCCGCAGCCGCTTTTCTTTATCGATATTACATTTGCTTCATTATCGATATATACTTATCGTACTGTTATAATTAACATAGATAGTGACACTATAATACCCTGGCTAGGGTTACCAATGATGCTCTTATCCTATTACAATATAATGCTGATTTTGGCTTTATAAAATATTTAGAATTACTTATGAAATGCTTCTATTTACAGAAGAAAACAAAGTCTGAACCTTAAATCTTCTCTTCTCTTCTCTTCTCTTCTCTTCTCTTCTCTTCTCTTCTCTTCTCTTCTCTTCTCTTCTCTTCTCTTCTCTTCCCTTCTCTTCTCTTCTCTTCTCTTCTCTTCTCTTCTCTTCTCTTCTCTTCTCTTCTCTTCTCTTCTCTTCTCTTCTCTTCTCTTCTCTTCTCTTCTCTTCTCTTCTCTTCTCTTCTCTTCTCTTCTCTTCTCTTCTCTTCTCTTCTCTTCTCTTCTCTTCTCTTCTCTTCTCTTCTCTTCTCTTCTCTTCTCTTCTCTTCTCTTCTCTTCTCTTCTCTTCTCTTCTCTTCTCTTCTCTTCTCTTCTCTTCTCTTCTCTTCTCTTCTCTTCTCTTCTCTTCTCTTCTCTTCTCTTCTCTTCTCTTCTCTTCTCTTCTCTTCTCTTCTCTTCTCTTCTCTTCTCTTCTCTTCTCTTCTCTTCCCTTCTCTTCTCTTCTCTTCTCTTCGCTTCTCTTCCTCTCCTTTTTTATCTCTCCCTGTTTATCTCTCTGTCTTTCAGTCTCTCTCTCTCTCCCTTTCTGCCTCTATCTCTTCCTCCCCTGCCTACCTCTACCTCTTTCTCTTTCTCTCCCTAATTCTCTCTCCCTCACTTACTCTCTCTCTATCTATCGCTCTCTCTTTCTCTCCCTTGCTCAAATCACACATTAAATAAATTTCTGAACGCATTTCGCGTTTCGCTAATTTAAATTTAATAAATTCACACACATGCATACGCTACCCTCTCACACCTTCCCCCCCCCCCCCCTACCCCCTATCACCTCCCCTTCCCAATCCGACCCCTTCCAGCAGGCTCGCATCGCTCGCATCATCAGTTGAAGCCTTCACGTATTTTGGCATATGTCAAAAATAATTTCGTTGCCAACATTTTGACAGCTTCTCATGCAAACACTTGGCCAGGGCCAGGGCCAGGGACAGGGCCGGGGCCAGAAACCGAGCGGCCAACCTATGCCATCAACAGGGGAGAGCTGAAACGGAGCGAGAGGTGGAGGGGGGAGGGGGGTAGGCAACGCCTGATATTTGGGGTTTGTTATTCATTTGCTCGCAGCCGAGTGGCAAAGCTTTTTGTTTGTTTGTTTTCTCTTCTTTTTTTTTCCTGCGCAGTCATCGGGCAAACATTTTGCCACATCAATAGAAAGACACATTACCAGGCTCCAATACGAAATAAAAAGAAAAACACGAGTGAGAACATTCCAGTCGAGTGCACACGACTCCGCAATACTCTGTTTACCGACAGAAAAAAGGTTAAATTAGTCGAAACGAGCATTTATCTCAGCTGCGAACCAGCAAAACGCGCCACAACGGTTCAAACCCAGACTTCCAATCAGTTTTTTTAACGCGAACCGAACCTTAAAGCAAGCCAAGTTTTCCAAATCACAATTAAACTTAAGAACAGGGCAAAAAATTGTATTTGTATAAAGAAATCTTTTAGCCACAGAAGAATTCTGCATTTAAAATTAAACTTGGAAATAAGTTAAATGTGAGCCAAAACCCCAATTCAAGGATGTAGAAGATCTAAAGACATGCACTGCGACAACTTCTTTCCCAGCTCGGATCTAACTAACTCTCAGACTTTCAATATGCTCGTCTTTCCCCGCCGCGAACAGTGTATAGAAAAGAACGTTCCCAGCCTTTCTGCTGCTGCTCTGGCAACATTTGCTGCGGCATCATCGCTTTAATATGGAAAATCATGAAGAAAAAATCGCTGCCCAGCCGATTTTTCATGATGTCATGCAGCATGCATACCCCCGCCTTCCCCCCCTTCCGCCTTCCGCCTTCTGCTGTGGGGGGAGATTACGAAATTACCAAAATTAAGAGCACATTTTTTGAATGGTAGCCTCAGCTCTGCTCCTCGCCCAACTCAATACCTTTTGTATGTGCAAATTAATGAAATTAAATCGAACTCATTTGAATGATTCGAATCTTGACCCCTAAGGCAAGGCGGCGTCTGTGTGCTTAACCTCCCCCCCCCACCCCCTCCGTCTTCCCTTTCTGGCTGCTCCACCTGCCTGAACCACCTTGTCATTTCACACATTCGCCGAGGGCAGGCCCTAAATGCATATCAGCGAGACCAAATCTGTGGGCCCTAGCCGGGCTAGAGATGAGCGCGTGTCGTTATCTTTTCTCTTTCATTCACGAAGCTCCCTTGTGAATCGATAAATATCGAGATTCAGTTACACAAATTGAGCTTATCGAACAAGATATACAAATTTGCTGTCCAGGCTCTCGTATCGTACACATAGATGAGCAAATGTATCATATTATGGTTGCCTACCAAACAATCAATTTATCGATACATCGATATATCGATTATTAGATTCCGATAGGTTTAAATCCACATAAAAATATATTTTAGCTAATGATTTTTCATCCCTTTAAGCGTTTGCTGTGTGCTTAAATCAAAAAAAAATAAATCGATAACTAATCGAAGCACAAACGATTATATTCGATTTATTTACAGTTTTCGTGATCAGAACTTTCAGCTTAATCTGTCTGACAGCTTGATGTCAATAAATCGATAAATATCGATTTTCAGTCACAGATATTGAGCACATCGAATAAATCGATATATCAATATATCGATCATGATTATAGTAAGCTATGCAAAATCAACAAATAAATCGATAACTAATCGAAGCACAAACGATTATATTCGATTTATTTACAGTATGCGTGATCAGAACTTTCAGCTTAAGCTGTCTAACAGCTTGATGTGGTCAAATGACGACAAAATCTTTTACAAATCGATAACTATCGATTTTCAGTCACAAAAAATGAGCCTATCGAACCGGTTTTAAGCACAAGATATACCTAATTTGCTGTCTGGTACTGAGAAATTTTATCACATTATGGTTAACTTCAGCCGCGCCTCACTCTCCGATAAATCAGCTTGATTTTCGTCACTTTTTTGACCAGCATAATGAAAGCAAAGAAGTTATTGAAAAATTAATTAACCAACGAGTTCGTGTACGAAAGAAACACGTGCTTAGCTCAGCTTCGTGAACACGAAAGCCAACACCAAAGGCAAAAGGAAACCTATGTGGAATGGATCGCTTGCGGCTTGCGGGGCGACTGAGTTGGGATTGGGGGTGACTTTTGGATGTTTTTTGTTTGTTTGGTTTATTTGTTGTTGTTGTTGTTTTTGTTTTGCCCTGTTTTCACTTTCGACATCGCGTTAATACGTATGAAATTGTTTGGTGATGGAATCTCGGACGTGATGTGAATATTGTGAATTAATTGCAAACGAAGAGCTGAAGCTGAGGTTAAAGTTTTGCCTTCGTTGCGACTTAAATTTTTTGTTCCATCAAAACAGAAAAACAACTGCCTGCCCCGCCCCCGCTGCCACGCCCAGCGTATCGATGAACAGCAAAAATTAGCTACAAACGGAAGTGTGCTCAGTGCGAGGAAATGGGAGGAGCCAGTGAATCAGTGAATCAGTGAATCAGTGAATCAGTGAATGAGCGAATCCGAATCCGAATCCGAATGCGAGTCCGAATGCGAGCTGTGCTAAGCTCTGTCTACCCCCCCCCCCCCTGCCCACGCCCCTGCCCCCGCCCCCTTTGCCGCCATTTAGGCACTCTGCTCCGCTGGCCGAATCCCTTTGTGTCCTTGTTTCCCGGTCTGTCGGCAATTTTCTGCCCTTGTCCAATGTGGGCTTTAATGGTGGCAAACCAGGCCGAATGCAGAGCTCTGATTAACACTTTCTGCTGCTTAAACGTGTTTTGGTTTTTGTCCTGTTCCCTCATTAAAGCTGACAAACTTTAAACTTTCATTCCACTAACGGTTTATTGACAACAGTTAGAAGAACTTTTATTCAGCATTGACATTGCATCTCATTGCTCAGGGTAACACTTTCCAACACTGGCACAATTCGAATGGATTTGGCTCACATACGAATTTTAATGTTGATCACAATTATTTGAAAAATGACAATGGCAATGGTGATAACTAATGAACAGTGAATAATGACAATGACAATGATGATAAATTATGAATAAGGATAATGATTGTCAATGAACAATGACAATGACAATAATAATAAATAATAAATAATTACTTTGAAAATAATGATAAATGAAATATAATAAATAATGACAATTGCAATAATGATAAGTAATGAATAATGAATAATGACAATTACATTGACAGTGATGATATATAATAAATTATGATAATGATTGTCAATGATGGTAAACATTGAATAATGACAATGACAATAATGATAAATAATAGCAATGACAATGACAATGATGATAGCTAATGAATAATGACATTGATGATATATAATGAATAATGTTAATGATTGTCAATAATGATCAATAATGACTAATGAATAATTACAATGATTATTTAAAATAAATAATGACAATGACAGTGATGATAATGACAAAAATAATAATTGAAATAATTGAAAAATAGCTTTAAAATTTCCAAGCTATCAGCATAAGAAATAAACTGCAATGCAATTTGTCGAGAAAACTATCCGCATGCGGGCTTGCGGCCAGAAGGAAAGGTGTGAATTGGCTCTCACCTCGCCGAGCCTCAGATGTAAGAGCCCGCAACTCTTGGCCCAACGCCTTCGGCGCAACCGCCACGCCCGCAAGTTGCTTGCCTACGCGGCGTATGAGCAATGTTCCAGCCTTTGTTTTATTTCCTTTCGTTTGTACTTGTATTTTATTCTCCTTTTCCATTTTTATACCCTGAATCTATTGAAAATGGGTAAAAAAAGTATTATGCATTTGTGCAAATGTATGTAACAGGCAGAAGGAAGCATCTCCGACCCCATAAAGTATATATAATCTTGATCAGCATCAACAGCCGAGCCGATCTAGCCATGTCCGTCCGTCTGTCCGTCTGTCCGTCCGTCTGTCCGTCCGTCCGTATGTATGAACGCAAGGATCTCAGAACCTATAAGAGCTAGAGACTTGAAATTTTGGCTGTAGGTCCTCCTAGTGCCCGCGCAGATCGAGTTTGTTTCCGATATTCGATAACTTGCCCCGTTTCCAAGTAATCGATAATAAATAATATGAGCTAGAGTCACCAAACTTAACATGCAGCTTCTAGAATAATATATATATATCAAGTATCTTTCATTTTATACCTATGGCCTGTTGAAAGAAGAGGGTTCAGGGTATCCCCTAGTCGGGAGCTACCCTAGACTAGAACCTCTTACTTGTTTTCTTTTTTTTTTGGTTTGCAAAGCCCGCATCAGTTGCATTGTCAGTTGATTTGCCTGCCGTCAGTCAACAGTCACTTAAAGGACACACTGGCAAAGAGAGTGGGAGACGATGAGGGTGACCGAGGGAGAGCGAGGGGAGAGGGGGAGGGGGAGGGGGAGAGCGAGCCAGTGAGCGCTCGCGTTGTTGCAATTACGCGAATTCCCCATACACCGTTAAGAGGTTGGCCAACAAAGATTTTTCTTAGAAAACCGCAACGGCAACGCCGGCAGCAGCGGCAGCGGCAGCGGCAACGGCAGCGGCATTCCAAACTAAATTACAAACAAAAATGTTGCTTGCAACATGAAAACCAAAGCGGAAACCGCAACAGCACCAACTGAAAATGTAAACAGAAAAAAAAACAAAAAAAATACCAAAAAAAAGAAAAGGGTAAAAATAAATACAAAAAAAAAAAAACAGAACGAGATTTTACGGCACGCCGAAGACTGAATATCCTTACATATGCCTTAAGGACTTGCATATATGTGACATATATGATATACGATATACGATATACGATATACGATATACGACATACGATATGCGATATACGATATACGATATACGATATACGATATACGATATACAATATACGATATACGATATACGATATACGATATACGACATACGATATACGATATACGATATACGATATACGATATATGATATACGACATACGATATATGATATATGATATATGATATATGATATATGATATATGATATATGATATATGATATATGATATATGATATATGATATATGATATATGATATATGATATATGATATATGATATATGATATATGATATATGATATATGATATATGATATATGATATATGATATATGATATATGATATATGATATATGATATATGATATATGATATATGATATATGATATATGATAAAGGATATATGATATATGATATATGATAAAGGATATACGATATACGATATGCGATCTATGATATACGATATACGATATACGATATACGATATATGATAAACGATATACGATATACGATATACGATATACGATATACGATATACGACATACGATATGCGATATATGATATACGATATGCGATATACGATATACGATCTATGATATATGATATATGATATATGATATTTGATATATGATATATGATATATGATATATGATATATGATATATGATATATGATATATGATATATGATATATGATATATGATGATATATGATATATGATATATGATATATGATATATGATATATGATATATGATATATGATATATGATATATGATATATGATATATGATATATGATATATGATATATGATATATGATATATGATATATGATATATGATATATGATATATGATATATGATATATGATATATGATATATGCTTACTCGATCGGAACTAGTGTTTATTTGGCTAGTTCCGCACAGTTGCTCAGCCCCACAAGCTCCATGCTAATGCCATAATGCCCTTTTGAGTAGGGTATTTGGGCAAAAAAAAGGAAAAATGGAAAATGAAAATGAAATGCAGCAAAGGGCCAGCGGCAAAGGCAGCAGCAGCAGCAAGTGACTGACTGACTGACGGACTGACTGGCGGCGGCGTCTTCGAGTCGCCAGCCACTGCCACACACACACACACACACACACACACACACACACCCGCACACACTCCCACCCCCCCGCCCAACTGCCTTGCCCCCTTTGGTGCCGTAAAGGGGGGCCGCAGCGCATGCAATTTGGTGTGTGTTTCCCAAGAAACCTTTGTTGCATTATTGCCGCAATTTGCAGAAGTGGTGACGTGAGAGCCATCAGAGTGCTGCCGCCACGAGCATATTGGCTCGAAACACACAACCAGCCCCCCCCCCCCCTTCCCCACCACTCTGCCCAGTCCCCTCTGCAGTAACACGCTGCCGTCGTGCGGCAAATTCTGCGCCGTCAAGCTGCCAGACAGCCAACAAATAACAACTAAAGTTGGCAATTTGGAGGCGCGCGCGCGCGCTCTACAGAAACTAAACCCAAAGCCGTAAGAGCTGCAAAAATTTAGTCCAACAACAACAAACTGAAGAAGCAGAAGTACTGGACGAAACGAAACGAAACGAAACGAAGATGAACAAAAAAAAGCGCAGCTCATCTTCAAAAGTGGTTCGCCGGGCACAACGGGGCACTTCATAAATAACAAACAGGCAACGCACCTGAAAATCAGCCAGAAACGCATCAAGCGAAAAGTTGATTAATTTTCGTATGCTCTTGTATAGGTTCTTCTTTTTTTTTGGCGTGTGGCAACACTGGTCACGCACAGTGTTATCGATAACAGCCAAAAAGTGCCAATTACCAAAATAAGCAATTGCCACACAGCAAACTTTTGCCGTATGATTAGACCAAAAACCAACAAAAGTGCTCTGGACGGGAGTGCCCGACTAGAAGATGCCCTGCAGGCAACGGCTGTGCTTCGTCTTGCCTTCACATCACACCATGCATGGGCTATGCGCGCTCTCTATAAACTTCGGTGCTTATGGTCCGATCCATGGGAAATTCTCAGGGCAGGGCAGTAGAGCATACAACAGTGCGTATATACCCAAGCGTAAGGCTCTATCTGGGCTAAAGGAATCCAAAAAAGTGTGCGATTATTGATCTAGTATACATACATATATGAGAATGTCTCTATGAGAATATGCGTAACAAGTTTTAGCTAGCTCGATTCTTATCGATTTCATATCAAAACAGAACGAGTTATCGAGAATTTCAAAAAAAATCCGTTTGAATTGCAAAATAATACATAATAATAATAATAATAATAATAATAATAATTAAATAATAATACTTAAAGATAAAGATAGATTTATAAACTTCTCTCGCTAAATAAATTGGCACAAAACCAATATACCCTCCTTGGGCATTCTCAATGGGCTCAGGGTATTAATAAAAAAAACAAACAAACAAAGCATAACAAAAGAGCAGAAGAAAACTTACCAAGAAATGCCGCTGCAATGCAGTTCGCCTCCCCTTAACCCACTTGAAGTATGTCGGTTGTATGTCGAAGTCGTCACGAACTCATGGTCAGTTACAGCTCATGTGCATTTGCATGCCAATGTACAGTGTGTGCACGCTACACGCGACATGCACCAAAAACAAAATCGAACAAAAATCAAGTGCGAATAAATATAAATATTGTGATAAAATGCACAAATAGCATACATGGCAACAATTACGCTCATCCTTTACATCGAGTGCAAACTGTACTTGCACCTGTTTATTTGTTGTACAACAACTCAATGTAGTTAAGGTATTGTTATTCCAAAAGCTTGAATAACTGTTATCGATAAGACGTGTTATCGTTGACACGGTTGCCAAAAGATGTGATATCGATAAGTATGTTATTCAAATATCGAAAACGACATTACCGAAAACTGTGCTAGCAACTCTGGTACAAAATTGTATGATTTATCGTGTTACTCAAGTGAATAGAGTTTAATCGATAAACGTGCTATCGATAACGGAGCTATCGAAGCATGTTATATCGACATTGAATTACTATGTTATCGAAAACCATGTTACTGACATCATTGACAGCGATATTGTCTATATATGTGCTATCGATAGCTGTAATATCGATCTGCAACTTCCAAAGCTGCCGATAGGCATATGCTATCGATAAGGGAGTTATCGAAATGTGTTACATCGACATTAAACTACTATGTTATCGAAAACTCAGTTACGATATATCTGTTATCGATAGTTGTATAATGGGCAATTTCAAAAGCAAACTATAAATTCATTATATTTAGTGTGTACTGTACTTGGCTCTTAAATCTTCAATTGCATATTCTTTCTACACAAGATCTCTTTCTACCAATACCTCAACGGAGAAAAGGCTCTCACCCTAATAGTCTTCAAGCCTTCAAGTTTAAGTGCAAGCGCGTTTAGCGAGCGTTCACTGTACCAAGTGCTTGAAATGCTGGCAACAAATTTGTAGCATACTTTTGCGGGCAGCTGGCAGCCAATTGGCAGCAGGGCAGTGTCCAGTCGCCGGAGTCAATTGTTGGGGCCAACTTGAGCTCCACGCAGGCCTGCAGCCAAGACAACAGACGTGCCCATCAGCCGGACGGACCGCAGCCTGGTCGGGCTGGGGTTGGGGTTGGGGTTGGGTTGGGATTGGGGTTGGCAAGTTAACTGCAGCTGTGGCCGCAGCACTTGGACTAAGCCACCCGAGGAAGTTTGCGACTTGCCGGAGAGTTGCCAAAACAAGGCCAACTTGTGACGCAAACAACAGGAAGAGCAAGCAGCGCAAGGGCAATAATATCAAATAAATTCCAATAGAGTACAGACAGGGGGGGGGGGGGGGGGGGTGGGTTAACGGGTAACGGTACAAATCCGTACAAATTGAATAAGAACTCAATCTTGGCTACTGTCAAAACAAGTTCTTCTTTCTTTTTCTTTTTTTTTGTTTATTTTTTTGTTTTTTGGGTTCCTGGCAACCGGACACCGCGCCGGACCGTGCGACATGGCGGAAAGATAAAAAACATGGAAAAGCAAAAAAACAAGTAAGAGGGTTTAGTCTAGAGTAGCTCCCGACTAGGGGATACCCTGAACCCTCTTCTTCCAACAGGCGATAGCTATAAAATGAAAGATACTCTATATATATATATATATACTATTCTAGAAGCTACATGTCAAGTTTGCTGACTCTAGCTCATATTATTTTTTATCGATTACTTGCAAACGGGGCAAGTTATCGAATATCGGAAACAAACTCGATCTGCGCGGGCACTAGGAGGACCTACAGCTAAAATTTCAAGTCTCTAGCTCTTAAAGGTTCTGAGATCCTTGCGTTCATACATACGGACGGACAGACAGACGGACATGGCTAGATCGACTCGGCTATTGATGCTGATCAAGAATATGTATACACTATGGGATCGGAGCTGCTTCCTTTTGCCTGTTACATAAATTTGCACAAATACATAATACCCTTTTTACCCATTTTTAATGGGTTCAGGGTATAAAAAAGAGAAAATAAAGCATAAAAAACACATCGCAGCGCAGGGCAGAGTCGGAGCTATATATTGAATTGAATTGAATTGTTTGTGTATCATTATAGGCATCATCATCAATGTGCTCATCGAGTCGCCAGCTGTCCCTCGCTCGACATATATACACATATATGTACATATGTATATATATATATCTGCCCGCTTCATATTATTATAGCCCGATGGCTCTGCGATTTTGTGAAAGCATTTTAAAGCACAATTGTCTGTCGCTGTAACGGATGCATTTGCGTTTTCAAAACGAATCTATTTCCTATACGAAAATATCGAAAATTCCGATAAATATCGCTAGCTAGTTCGATTTGATATGAATCGAACCAAAATTAGATTTCACTCACATCTTTTTTAGTAGTTTTCGACGGCCTTCCAACCGAAAGCCGAACAAATATCGCTTGCTAATTCGAATTAC
>NW_026998511.1:0-97500 GCF_035044405.1 Drosophila montana | reverse complement strand
CAGCCCAAACCAAGTGGTACACATTATTTTCCTTTACGTATTTTATTTATCTGGCAATATAAAACATTATAAAACATAAATACATATATATAAATATATATAAATATATATATATATATAAATCGGAGGGTAGAGTATTGTGTGTAGAGGAGGATAGTTGGGGGTGTAAAGCTGCTAGAATTGTGGATATAGCTTGATTTGAAGTGCAAGAAAACGACTGATAAAAGTGTTATACAAATTCGGTCTTGTATGTGCGTGTAAAATGTAGTATTTTTTAAAAGTATTTCGGCTTAAAACACGAATCATTTTTATTGCATTTCGCTTGGTATGGTATTTTCTGTAGCACCATGTTTTAGTATTTTGAGTAAAACGGCTCGTCGTAAACGCTTGTGTTTTGCTTTGTCAAAAATATAAAGTTAGTATTTTTGTTTGTTGACAAGTTTTTCTACTTTTTCTTAACTGATTTAGATTGTTTTGGTATTTTATTGAGCAATTCACGGTAAACGCAGTTCTTCTGATGTTCTGATGTCTTTTCTGGCAAAAATATAAACTAGTATTTTTTGTATTTTTTTGTTGATTCGGCTAGAGAGATTAAGTGAGCGGCTCGTGGTTGACGCAGTTTTTAAATATATTTGGCAGAGTTGAAGAGTTGGAATTTAGTATTTTTGGTATTAAGTATTTTCGGTATTTCTAGTCAGACTGTCGTTAACGCTGTTTATAATACTGTTTTTTCTTGTCACAAACATAACTTGGTATATTATGGTCTAGAAGAGCTAAGTCTTTAGTATTTTCTTAGTGTTAACGGCCCGTCGAAAACTTAGTTTTGTCTTTCTTGTCTTTCCTGGCAAGAAGAGTTGGTATTTTCTTCGTTTTGAATGTTCCTTGTTGTGCTTAGTATTTGCAGTGTCAAATTGGCTGGCAGTGAGCTAAGTGGTATTTTCTTGGCAAAAATATAATTTTAGTATTTTTTTTCGGAATATTTCCGCTAGCAGATATCGATAATTTTCTGCCTTTGTTATTGTAGTATTTGGTATTTTCAGTATTTTCGGTATTTTTTTTTTTTTTTTTTTTGGTTTGTGTGGAACAGCTCGTCCTTTGAAAGCTGTCTTATCCTTCGTGTTTTTTGCTCTGCTGCAGCTTGCTGAACCTCAAGGTATGCAAATCGCGGAGAGTGAGGGAAGCGCTCCCGTTTGCAATCTATACATATATATAATTTCCATGCGTTTTGTTATATTGAACGTGTTGGTTTGCAGGGCTGGCGAAAATTTGTACAAATTACCAAAGACCCGACGAATAGCCGCCGGGTGGAACACGATTACCATTGTTGTTGCTATTCATTGGCTGGCTGCCCTCCTTAATCGCCGGCTGTATAAAATCAGTTGCACCCGGCTTATAACCCTCTCCAGTAACTGGATTGCCCTCTACAAAGTGTCAAATAAATGGCGAAAGAAAATTAAATAAATAGATGCTGCGACGAATTCAAGCCGTTTACGAGATAGGCGACGGTATTTCAAGCGATCCCCATTGTTCTTCGATATGACGAAGATTATATAGAGGGTAATATATCTATAGTCTGTATAAGGTATACGAGTACCTAGCTACAAAGTTTGGTACATGAAGGTCCAATACTTCTCGAGCTATGGTTAAACTACCGTGTCTTAAAATCGATATTTATCGATACTAAATTGGGAAAAGCTCCCTGAAATATTCCTTAACTGCATATACTTTTACGAAAACCTATATACCAAGTTGTCTATTTATCTATCTGCAAGCTATGTTAAAAAACAAGATGCTACCAAAATCGATATTTATCGATACTACAAACATTGGAACATTATATATATTCCTTATCTGTATGTACTTTACGAAAACCATCTTTCAACTTGTGTATATATCTATCTTTGAGCTATGTTAAAAACAACAAACTACCCAAATCGATATTTATCGATATTATGAAAATGGGAGGAGGCTTTGTAAATGGCATCACAAGGCATCTAGCTCCATCAATTTTCGGCTAAGGCTCAAAAACGATTTATCAAAATCGATATTTATCGATTCGATGAAAATGAGTAGGAATATAATAAGCCCCGCTCTACGTATAACAGACGAACAATGAGTATCGGCATTTGAATATATCGCGAAATGCCTCGCCCATCTCTGTGCCAGTATCGTATCGTCTCTAGATTATATATATATATATATATATATATGTATATATCTATATGATGCAATAAACCAACCTCGATTCTTGAGCTTCTTTGGCTTGAGACCGCCGACACCGTCGCCGTTCAGTCCGGAGCCAGTTATCGGATTGCGCGAATAGAAGTTATCCTTGTTATCGAGCTTGATGCACGGCGTATGCGACTGTTCGACATAATCGCCACAGGGGCCGAGGGGCTCCTTTAGATCCGGCTCCGGGTCCATGTTGTTCAGCGAATACGGGCGATCCGGATTGGTGCTCGAGTCGCGGCGACTCTGCAGACAGACGTCGTGCTTGTCCGACTCGCTGAATGTATAGTTATCGAGCGGCACGGGCCCGATATCGTTATCTTTGCAGGGCCGATCAATGTCCAATATATCAACTGGCGGCTCCGACTCGGCGCTGGGTACGGCTGATAATGGACACGCCGGATCACGTTCGAAAGCAAGTGGTGGTCCTTGTATATCCTGAGCTTTTGCTGCGAAACAGAAACGATATTTCACGATATTTCGATTCGATTCGATTCGATTCGTTTTGATTCGATTCGATTCCGATTCGTACTTACTGCTCATATTGAGTGGGGCTGGGCTGGTAAACAATATATGATCTATATATAAAATATTTATATATATATTATTTAGCGCAGCTTGTTCAATTTATTACGATTTTCGCCCAAGTGACTTTACAAAATATATAAATAAAGCACAATGACTTTTTTTTAGTTTGTTTTTTTTTGTTGTTGTTTAAATGATTTTCGTTGTGTTCAGCTCTCTCACTGGACTTGGACTGAATACAATTTGAACAACAAGCTGGCAACTGAACAAACTCAACTGAAGTGCGAGACGCCGCCTGCTTTGTGTCTGCCTGAGGCTTTTGGTGTACGATGTTGTGGAGCTCGTGTCAAATGGCTTGACAAGCGGTTAAAGTTGACAGGCGAAATTTAGATTGCCGTTGCATTTGTTGTCAACTAAAGTCATGCACAAAACGAGCTTATTGTTTTTTTCTGTTATCGATATCTTTCATTTTGAATATATCGATAAATATCGATAAAAAAAATTACAAGAGCTAGGCAAGCCCAACTTGGTATGTAGCTTCCTATATGACATACAGATTGCAAATATTTTACTTATTCCATTCTCAAAGCGAGTTTCGAGTATCTACTCCCATTTTCAATTTACCGATAAATATCGATTTTGAGAGGGAATTTTTTGGGAATAACTCGAAAATTTTAAGAGCTAAATTACTTACTCGAGCTGGATCGCATGGTTTCTTGTGTGGTATAAACAAATTAGCAGTCACTTATTTATGTTATCGATAAAAATCGATTTTTATCTTGGTTGTTTGGGAATAACTATTGAATATTATGCGACCTCGGTGAACCCCAAACCAACACCCCGGAGATCGGACTTTAAAAACACCGAAGTTAATCACGTCAGCCCCTTTGCCCGTAGTATGAGGCATAAAGAAGAAGAGAAGGACATGCCCATTATCTGTTTATATCGGAAACTACAACTTGCGACTAGAGCAGACTTGATTTTCGATGAATCGAAATCGAAATAAACGAAATTCATGAGCAAACGCATACAAGTTATTTTCACTGCATATTTGTGCTGTGGTCCCACTGTGCGCAGTTCGTTCAAACGTTAATTGTGCTCGTGTGTCTGTGTGTGTGTGTCTGTGTGTGTGTGTGTGTGTTTTGTCACGGCCCGCATAATCCGCATGTAAAACAAATTAATAAATAAATAATAAATAATAAATGTGCGTAATAATAATGACTAAAGAAATATCAGAAACAATAAATTTTATTTGAGTAGCCGCCAAAACCGCCGACAAATGCCAAAAACAAAGGCAACAATTATTAATGAAAACGTTTGACGGGCCGTAACAGTAAACGCCGAGGGGCTTGTGGCGAGGGGGCGTGGCGACGGGGGAAAGGCGGGAGGCGGGCTGGGGCGGGCATGTCATGAGCATTTTATAAGCATTTTTTTCTTGTGCGCGTAAATAAAATTCGTAACAATATTAAAACTGATGCCGCGCGCAACAATAAATAGATGCAAAGGGCTAACGCGGAGTGAGAAGTTAGGGGGGGGGGGGGAAGCCAGGCTCTTTAAAATAATTTATCGCATGCAATATTCACGCACGCACACACACGCACATATATATTGTGTGCGTGTGCGTGCCGCTGGTTTTTGGCTTCTGCTTTTGTGCCGCTTCTTTAGCCTGTCGCACGTTTTCGCATCCGCATTTGTAAGCAAGTCAGGCAATCGCTTGCCCAATTAAGTGCGTTGAAGCACACGCACACACATAAATGTTATCACAATAGCTAATTCTCAAAAGTCAAAGCACTCGGATTTCCGCTCATAACAGTCAAATAAACAGCGCAGACACCTCCCATAACCAACCCCCCCCCCCCCTCTGCTGCCAGCTAACCACTTCAATGCTGCCGCGGCCCATTATTGCCACGCCCCCACATGTAAGCGCCGGAATTAAAAATGTGACACACACAAACACACACGCACACGCACACATGGGCGAATCAGAAGAACGGGAAAAACATAAAAAGTCGCTTCTTAAAATCAGAAAACAGTGAAAAGGCAGCGCTTTATTCAGCACAGTGGACCGACCATAAGCGCAACAAATGCTTTTTTTTTTTTGCATGCTTTAATATTAATGACTACATGAAATACGTAAATAAGGCAACGACTTTTTAGCATACTTTTGTGCGCATATATAAAAAAAAACTGTTATACAGTTAACAGACTTGTATTGGGTAATTATAATAAAACGATTTTTATTAGTTTTATGTGATTAATTTTATTGTTATTATTATTATTGTTATACATTTAAATTCTTATTTTTCTTATTATTATCTCAATCCCTATCAATATACATAATTGTTTATTCCCTCGTTTTTATTTACTGCTATTTCTATTCATTTTATAAGCTCACCCAACACAGACAGCTCAACTGTAAATATTCCCAGAGCGTGGGAGAGATGGGGGGGGAGAGAGTGAGGGATAGCAACTAGCTGATCTGCAAAACTCGCAAAAGTACCTGCACATTGCGCTCAAAAAGCGTTTCGCACAGCTTTTCGCTGCCCGCGGCCATCAGATGCTCAATGCCAGCTGTCGCTTTGTCGCTGACGTTGCCGCTGCCGGTGCCGCTGCCGCTGCAGCGAGTGCAGCAGCTGTCGCTTTATCGCAACGTCTTGCGCTTGCTGTAAGAGCTTCACTTTAGCTGGCAGCTGCGCTGCTTTTGTGAAAATCATTTGACATGTCAACGTCAAAGCGACGCGCAGTCGAATGTCGAACCCTTTCAATAGCAGCAGCAACAACAACAACATGCTCTCTCTCTCTCTCTCTCACTCTTTAACTCAGTGCGTTAAATAGTTGGAGAGTGAGCGCATTTACCGTTTATCTTTGCCGCTGTCGCCGTCGCCGTTGCTGCCTCTGCTTCTACTTTCTGAGTCAAAGTCAAGCAAAAAAAAAAGCGCAAATCAGCCACAATTGCCTCTGACAGACGCTAGCGCAGTCCCTTTGTGCGAATGGGAGTGTGTGTGTGTGTGTGTGTGTGTGTGCAATACTTTGTGACTGTGTGTACGTGTATTATTTGTGTGTGTGTGCGTGTGTATGGCTTTGACATTATTTGGGCTGCAAGCTGACAGATTTTCGTTACGGCAGCATTAAATTGAATTTTGACATTTCTTTGCATGCATATGCCAAATAGACACACGCACACGCACACGCACGCACACATTCGCCATTTGTCCCCGCCCACCCCCGCTTCCCACCCTCGGCGCCCTTTAACACATTTCTGGCATGCTTTGCTTGCGTTTGCCTTGCTCTTGACCAATGCATAAATAGATAGAAGAAAAAAAAAAGTACGAACAAATCAATTTGAAATTTATGATTGATTTGATTAATTTAAATTGAAATAAAACTTAATTAAGATGGAACAAAAATAAAAATGATATACACGCTCTTTGAGTGGCAAAAAAAATCATTTCAATTTCTACTCCAAATTTTTAGTTGGTAATTTTCCTCTTATTTTAAATATATACATATAATTCCCAAGCGAACACATATGATATATATATTCTTGATCAGGAAGGGAAGCTCAGCCGATTTGGGTATGTCAGTCTGTTTATATGTTTCTCATCCTTATGATCCGAGAAACTTTTTAGTCCACCAAAAGCAGAAAGAGCTTATTTTCTTATCGATATATTTCATATTTACATATTATCGATAAGAATCGATAAGCGACTCATACAAAAATACATATACATTTATGTATATATCCCTATCGTCTACCAAACGCAGAATAAGTTCATATATTTCTTATCGATATTTTCTCTTATTTACATATTTATCGATAAGCGACTCATCGAAATATATATATATATATATATATATCTAATCCATCTGAACGATAGAGAAACTATATTCTCCACCAAACGCAGCACAAGCTTATAACTTCTTATCGATATTTTCTTCTATTAACATATTTATCGATAACAATCGATATGCGACTCATTAAAATTTATATATATCTCATTCGTCTGAACGTACGGGAAACTAAATACTCTACCAAACGCAGCACAAGTTTATAACTTCTCCTATTTACATATTTATCGATAACAATCGATATGCGACTCATTCAAGTAGATCCCTTTACGCATAACGGAGCACTCTAACGGATCAATTATATAGACGACGAACATAGCTAATGTTTGTTCAAATCGAAAACTGGCCAAGGTCCGATGACTCCAATTTTAGATAGCGCCCAATTTGCAGTCGGGCCCAATTTGGGGGCCAGCAAATTGCAAAATTTCACTTTTTGCTTGATTAAAGACCAGGTGTATACAGGTGTGCGTGTGTGTGTGTGCGTGTGTGTGTGTGTGTCTGGTTAACGCCAGATCGAACCGGTTGCGACTTTGATGGCCATTCCAGCGCACTGGCGAGCACCTTGAAAATTAATTTCTCACGTTTCACGTACAATTTGTATGGCCGGAAGCGTTTTCAATGCGACCTGCCACCTGCCGCCTGCCACCTGCCGCCCGGATTGTCTGCCTAAGTTCTGCCTCCTGGCTGCAATCCTTAACCAATCCACCCAAATCCTGCCCTCCTTGCAGTAGTTCCAGCTAGCTGCTCGCTAATGAAGGTTTCATATTGTTGCTGGCTGGCTGGCTGGCTGGCTGGCTGGCTGGCTGCTGCTGCTGCTGCTCTTATACCCTGCAAAATCAAAGTCATGCAACCGGGTAGGCGCTACTCAGAGCCAAGCTCGAGTATCAGGCTAGTGCAGGAATTCCCAGCTACTTGATGTAGCTAACTTTCAAGTTTTTCACTCTCACAACCATTTAGAACGTCTATCTTTGGCATGCCGAAGACTTAATACCCTATATTGGACTTACATAAATTAAAAGAATAATTAACTTGAAAGAAAACCAAATTTACAAGCCGAACCACCGATCAAATATCCTCGTACTTTTCTATATATACTCATCAATCAAGTATCTTCTCAGGTTTCTATATATATTCATCAATCAAATATCTTTTCAGTTTTCTATATTTATATATTCATCAATCAGATATCTTCTCAGATTTCTATATATATTCATCAATCAAATATCTTCTCAGGTTTCTATATATCTTTATTCATCAATCAAATATCTTCTCAGTTTTCTATATATATTCATCAATCAAATATCTTTTTATTTGTATTTATATATATTCATTTATCTGGCAATCAATCCAAATATTTAAGAAGTGTCAAATGTGTTTAGCTCAGCTACATCGCCAACTAAACTTTCGTTTTGCGCATAGGGTATGTCGTAGTCCATCATTTAGCCAATGCGGCACACTCGAGCTTAGCCTCTGAGTTCGTTGTTGCTTTTGGCTCTGCCGAAGCACACAAATCGCCGCACGTACACAATGAGTCCAATTCCGCATTTGGCTCAGCCTGGCCAATAAGGCCACGCACCAAAATGCATTTGTGCACACACACACACACGCACACACACACATGATAGTGTGTGTGTAAAGTGATATTGATACCCTGCACCCAGCTTCAATAAGCGGTAAACCTACCCAACACAATTTTGTCTTGAGCTTTGGTTCGTGAACCTCATTTTCATGTTGGTCCATCCAATTTTTGTCACAATCAATCATTTATTTGGCTGATTGACTGACTGAGTGATGGACCGACTGACTAATCGACTGTATGACTGATCAATTGACTGAGTGATTGACTGACTGAATGACTTCCTAACTGATTCACTCAATCAAACTGATTGACTTTGTGACTTTTTGAATGCCTGATTGATTGAGTGACTGAGTGATTGAATTGTTAGCAGATTGACTGAGTGGTTATTTGGCTGATTAACCTTTTAACGGGCTGACTGACTAATTGACTAATTGATTGATTGGCAAACTGATTGAATTGACTAACCGACTGAATGACTGCCTCACTGATTGAGTGGCTGATTGACTGGCTGCCTGATTGACTGACTGACGGAGTGCTTGAATTATTGACTGATTGGCCAATTATTAAGTAATTGACTAATTGAGAGGCTGACAGACTGACTGACTGATTGACTTACTGACTGATTGCCTGACTTACTGACTGATTGACTGCCTGATTAACTGATTGTCTGTCTGACTGATTGAGTGACTGAATGATTGAGTGATTGACCGACTGACTGAGCCTGTGAGCTTGTGTGATTGTCTGAGGTGTCTGAGCGTCGCCGGCAGGTCGCCGGTTCAATGTTTTTTTATTTGTTTATTTAACTTGTTAATCACAAACTTGCATTTGTACATGCACAAAAATACTTTTATTTTCGGTCACTTTTATTTAATGTATGGAATCAAGCTAACCTTAAAATAGAAGTGTAATTTCTAACTGGTTTGCAGGGTAACTCACAGTCGGTCACTTTCTGTATTCCGTTTCTTTGTTCTTCTTTACAATAGTCTCAAGTTATTATTATTGTTGTTTTCGGTTTGGTTATTACGCGTATTAGTGTGAGCCCACCCCCCCTGACCCCCTTTACCCCTCTTATAACCAGCCCCCCCCCCCCCCCTGTACCACGCCCCTGGCTCGTGCGCGCCAGAGTTGTCATGCGTGTGGCCAAATTGGCCAGAGGATTATGGGTCTTAATTTTATGATTGCTTCTTTAATCAGAGACCTAACTGCACGTCAATTATGTCCGGACTGTGCTAATTGTTTCTCAGCTCCTCTCTCTCTCTCTGTCTCTCTCTCTCTGTCTTGTTTATTGTATTTGTTGTGGCCAACTCCTTTGGGCCAACTCATTTGATGTGGCCCTAATCGATGTGCGTTATTTGCGATTAGTCGAGCGCCAAATGAGCCACGTAGTCACGAGCATTTGCTCTGGTCTCCGGCTCCGGCTCCGACTCGGACTCCGGCTCCAGCTCCGACTCCGGCTCCGGCGTCTTGGCAATCATTTGTCTGGTTGCCGCTGCCCGACCTCATCCGGCCTCGTTTACCCGTGCTACAACCAACTGCTGCTGCTGATGCTTGCTCAGAGTTTTCTGCGGTTTCTGCGGTCCGGAGCATAATGAATGCGTGTTTAGCCATAATAAAATGTAGCCGCATTTCCCAACAAGCCACAAAAACATGGCACTATCCGCATACCTGATACACTCAGCGAACGAATGCTCTCGAAACTCTAAAAATTGTGCATCGCCAGTGCGAATCGATAAGTTATAATCGTATATGTAAGGCATTAAGGAGAACTCGATGTCGCAGCGTATCGATATACTTATCGACGATGCTTCCATTTATCAATATAGTCAACATCGATGCCTCAATTTATCGATATAGTCAACATCGATGCCTAAATATATCGATATAGTCAACATTGTTGCTTTAATTTATCGATAGAGTCAACATCGATGCCTAAATGTATCGATATAGGCCACATCGATGCCTCAATGCATCGATATACTGAACATCAATTTCTCAATATATCGATATAAGCCACATCGATATTTATCGATGCCTGAATGTATCGATATAGTCAACATCGATGCCTAAATGTAGCGATATAGTTCAACATCGATGCCTAAATATATCGATATAGTCAACATCGATGCCTAAATGTATCGATATAGGCCACATCGATGCCTAAATGTATCGATATACTGTACATCAATTTCTCAATATATCGATATAGGCCACATCGATATTTATCGATATAGTCAACATCGATGCCTCAATATATCGATATAGTCAACATCGATGCCTAAATGTATCGATAGAGTCAACATCGACGCCTAAATGTATCGATAGAGTCAACATCGATGCCTAAATGTATCGATACAGTCAACATCGATAGATAAATTTTACCAGCAAATCTATCAGCTAATAGAAAATGCTTTAAATCAGGCATAGCAAATGATTGTCTGTATACCCTGTAATCATTAAAAATTGATGAAAAGCGTTTATTGGTTTTGTGTAAATGTATGTAACACGCAGAAGCAAGCATTTCCAATCCCATAAAGAATTTACACATTGCTCTCTCATTTTGCTCTCATTTTCCTAATATCGATAATTATCGATTTTCTTAAGACTTGCTCTTTAAGCATAACTTAAACATATTAAAAGCTGAACATATTTACATATTGATTGAAAAAAATACTAAAATACCAAAACAAAAAAATACTTTACTACATTTGAAAACCTTCCTTATGACCTTTAAATATCAAAAAGCCTCGACTATAGTTAGAAGCCACTGCTCGATAAACACAACAGGGTATCAGCTAGTCGAGCAAACAGTCTTAAATGTTAGTTTACATACATTGGAAATGGATAAATGTTAATTTTTGAGATTAATTAGGAAGGCAGCCCTTGTTTTTTTTACGTGTAGCTGTAGCTGGCCCAGGGCCACCCGCAAGTTCTTGTTGTTGTTGTTGTTGTTGTTGTTGTTGTTGTTGTTGTTGTTGCTGCAACAAGAATGCAATAAAACATTTTGCAATGCAATGCGGCACCGCAATCATTTTGCAGTGCAACATGTGGCGCTTGGGATCGCACAAAAGCACCGACAACTAACCAAAATCCGCTTGCCCCCCCCACCCCCCCCCCCCCAAAAAGCTCCGGCAAATGCTTCTTCCTCTTCCTCCACACACACACCCCTCTCCCCTCATTCGTCCCGTTTGTCTAGTCATGCTGGAAAAAGTCGTAAATAAGTAATATGCATGTACTTGTTGTCCATTGCAAACAATATTAAACACTTGATCCACGACCCAGACGACTTGGGCATACCCTATAATCCGAATTTCAATTATTTTGTTTCACAAAGAACACGCATGCACTGGCAAACACAGCCAGTTTGTTTATGTTGCATTTTGGTTAGGTTATGTTGCATTTTGTTAGGTTATGTTGCATTTTGGTTAGGTTATATTGCATTTTGTTAGGTTATGTTGCATTTTGTTAGGTTATGTTGAATTTCGGTTAGGCTATGTTGAATTTCGGTTAGGCTATGTTGAATTTCGGTTGTTTATGTTGCATTTTGTTAGGTTATGTTGCATTTTGGTTAGGTTATGTTGAATTTCGGTTGTTTATGTTGCATTTTGGTTAGGTTATGTTGCATTTTGTTAGGTTATGTTGCATTTTGGTTAGGTTATGTTGCATTTTGTTAGGTTATATTGCATTTTGTTAGGTTATGTTGCATTTTGTTAGGTTATGTTGCATTTTGGTTAGGTTATGTTGAATTTCGGTTGTTTATGTTGCATTTTGGTTAGGTTATGTTGCATTTTGTTAGGTTATGTTGCATTTTGGTTAGGTTATGTTGCATTTTGTTAGGTTATATTGCATTTTGTTAGGTTATGTTGCATTTTGTTAGGTTATGTTGCATTTTGGTTAGGTTATGTTGAATTTCGGTTAGGCTATGTTGAATTTCGGTTGTTTATGTTGCATTTTGTTAGGTTATGTTGCATTTTGGTTAGGTTATGTTGAATTTCGGTTGTTTATGTTGCATTTTGGTTAGGTTATGTTGCATTTTGTTAGGTTATGTTGCATTTTGGTTAGGTTATGTTGCATTTTGTTAGGTTATATTGCATTTTGGTTAGGTTATGTTGCATTATGGTTAGGTTATGTTGCATTTTGTTAGGTTATATTGCATTTTGGTTAGGTTATGTTGCATTTTGGTTAGGTTATGTTGAATTTCGGTTGTTTATGTTGCATTTTGGTTAGGTTATGTTGCATTTTGTTAGGTTATGTTGCATTTTGGTTAGGTTATGTTGCATTTTGTTAGGTTATATTGCATTTTGTTAGGTTATGTTAGGTTATTTGAGGTTAGCTTCAATCGGTTTTGGTAAGGCTGGGCTGGCTCTTAGGTTTTATTTGATTGGATTGGGTTTTGTTATATTGGTTCAAGTTTGCGTGGATTAGGTTTTAGCTTAGACCATTTTAGGTTATAAGCGATTTGTTGAGCTGAAATTTGATTGGGTTATGTTTGGCTTTGTTAGGTTAGATTGGGAGTTGGATTCCAGTTAGAGATTTACTTATATATTTTGGCAAAACTGTGAGGCATGTTAATTAAAAAATGATTTACCTGGAAGCTTCGCTTTCGAAGAATAAATCTTCCAAATATATATTTAAATATATATATACAAATTTAAATGTTTAAATATATATTTTATTCGCCAGATATGAAAGATATACATAACATATAAACTAAAACAAAATTGTGTTTCATTTTTGTTTTGAATAAACCACGGACCTCGAGCCAGCTAATGAATAATGAACAATGAACAATGAGCAATGAATAATGAATAATGAATAATGAACAATGAACAATGAACAATGAACAATGAAAAATGAAAACTAATTAATAAATACTGAATAATCAAAGCTAAATATTTAATAATGAATAATGAATACTGACTAATGAATGGTGAATAATGAATAATTAATAATAAATATTAGATAACAAGTAATAAGTTACAAATAATAAATATTAAATGAAAAATGAATAATCATAATTATGAATAATGAATACCAAATAACAATTATTAAAAAGAATATAATGAAAATTCGATAGTTTTGACATTAGTATTGCAAAATACGCAAAAATAGAGAAATAATCAAGGAAAAGCAGGAGGCAAATGCATATGCGACGTTGCATGCTCTGCTTTGTGAGCACTAATTAATTAATTTAAATTTAAACTAGCTGCGGGGCAGCGGACTGCTGAGCAATTAATAAAAAAAATGTCATGAAACTTGCAGGCAAACAGAAAAGCGCAGAAACATTGTTTTACTTTGTGGCAAATAACTCACGAGGAGCTCCGGCGACATGCGTAAATGTCGCGTGTATGTGTGGTATTTTTAAAAAATATTTCCTGCTTTATTTTATTATTTTTTTTCCTATGTGCGACTTAACTAATTAAAAGTTTATTGCATTTGCCTGTTTTCGGGATTTGCTGAGCATTTTTTTTGCTGTTTGTTGTCGTTGAGTTTATTTTGTGCGGAATTGTATACCCAAAGTCCATGGGGGTAGAGGGTATAATGGGTATAATGTGTGTAAGAGGTTGTCGGAAGCAGTCTTAAGTCTTATATATATATTCCCGATCAGCCGAGTCCATCTAGCTATATATATTCGCTAGTCATTCAGTTTGGTAATATCGACAAATATCCAAGGTTTTCTCTCAGCATAACTCGAGAACTATCTGAGCTACATAAGCCAAGTTCTGGATGCAGGCACGCGTCTCTTAGACATTCAAGCTCCGAAAGTTTCACAAAGATCGGACGACAAACAGCCGAGTTAATTGGGAACGCAGTCTCCCAGACAAAGTCAACGCGCGTGTTTTTAGGGTATCTGCTCGTCGGGCACGCTTAGTTGTTTGTTTGTTTGTTTTCTTTTTCTCTTCTCATAATTTGCGGGACTTGCCATGGGCGGGCATCAAAGGGTTGCCAATGACAACATTTGCCTTTTTTTTTTTTTTGTCTTTGCAAATGTTATCAAAGCGAAAAAGGAAAAGCGGTGGAGGGGGGGGTTAAGTAGAGTAACGCCTATCGGAGCCAGATAAAACTTGAATGCTTTTAGGCGAGAGATTTTGTGAAAAACAAAAAAAGAGAAAAGCCAGAGTATCTTCGAGAGTCATTAAGTTTATTAAGTGCCCGTGCAGATAACCCAAATGAGTGCATGCCAAATGGAAAGGCAGCGCAATTTGCGCTTCCAATGCAAGTTATAAGTTGCCCCCCCCCCCCCCCCCACCGTCCGTCTCCTGTGCCTACGCAAGTACCACCTTATGGTATCTGGGTGTCGTCGTCCCCCCCCCTCCCCCCTCCCTCTGGCAAAGTTTGCCAGCAAAGTACACGAACAAGTGGAAGAGATAACAAACAATGTGCGGCTGCGGTGTCGGGCAAATTGCCACTGCAAGCCGCAAAACTTCTCCACGGACCGCAAAGATTACCGCTATCAGTAAGCGAGAGAGAGAGAGAGAGTGGAAGAGAGAGAGCAAATAAAGATAGAGTGCCGTGACCGTATTAAATTATTTTCAAGTGTTCGCTTGTGAAAACAATTGCATTTGTTGGGCGAATCACTTTTGGCCTTATCGCCATAATCCACAAAGAAAACCTATTTATAATTGATAAGCAAGCGGCCGGCAAAATGTACAGTTCGCCCATGGCGTAATATTTGCTTAAAGATAATTTGAATTCAAATTCAAATTAAATCGATTGCATTTCGATATTGTTCTTTAACAGTTTGCAGCCAGTCAAATGCTGGCTGCTATGACACTGCACACTCCTTTGCCTGGCTGGCTGGCTGTTGCTGTTATCGATAGGTATGCGAACATATGTTAATTAAGCATATGGTATGCTGCTCACAACTGTTGCGCTGAGCGCATAACATAAACAATAAATGTTGAAAACATTTAACAGTTTGCAGCCAGTCAAATGCTGGATGCTATGGCTGTTACTGTTATCGATAGGTATGCGAACATATGTTAATTTAGCATAAAATCGGCAACGCAGCAAAAGCAGACGATTTTGCCAGCTGTGTGGGTGCGAGCAGCAGACTCGCCTGGATTGGCAGCGCCGTTTATTTAACCCGGACGCGCTGCTTGCGGAGCACTCAACATTTGGTTGCCGCCAGCGACGCGGGCGTCGTTCAAGTCCGAGTTGTCCGCTAAACATAATATTAATCTTTTCAATTTTGATTTTACAAAAAACAAGCAATTATTTACTGCTTTTTACAGTTCGTTTTTGGCCTCCATTTGTTGCTTGTTTCTTTTCTTCTGCACACACACACACACAGATAACGGCATGTCGAAAAGTGTGCGACAGTTAATTCAGTTCACCAATTGCCGTCTGGTGCGCGACCATCGGCTAATCGAGGACGATCTGTGGGTGCGGGACGGCAAGATCATCAATCCGGAGCCCGTTTTCTATGATGAGCGCAGCAAGTCGCATCGGCGCATCGATTGCGGCGGCGCCATCATAGCGCCCGGCTACATAGATCTGCAAATTAACGGTAAACGAACAGTTACAGCTAGCAAAAGTTCACTTTTGAATGCGTCGCCAAGGTCCGTTGCCTCAGTCAACCATTGAAATATTTCACTTTTGTTTGTTGTTTTCTGTTTGTTAATCTTATCGCCATTTGCCCCACTGTGCCGCGATTGCAAATCATAAACACAAAGCGTTAGAGCGGTGCAGCAATAGCCAAAGACAGAGACAGCGACTGGCGACAATTTTCATGCACGCTCACTCTCTCTCACTCTCTCGCTCTCTCTCTCTGTTTCAGGTGGCTACGGCGTGGACTTCTCGTACGACAAGGACAGCATTGAGGCCGGCGTGGAAAAGGTCGCCAGGGGTCTGGTGTGCAACGGCGTTACCTCGTTTTGCCCGACGCTGGTGACGTCACCGACGGACAGCTATCACACAATATTGCCGCGCATGCCGCAGCAGATCGAAGGCGGCGCCGGCATATTGGGCGTGCACGCCGAGGGTCCGTTCATCAATCCGCAAAAGAAAGGCGCCCATCCGGAGAGCTGCATCCAGACCATCGACAATGTGCGTAGATTTCAGGCCACAATTCGAATCTAATCTTTTCCCTGACCATTTGATAGGGCCTGGAAACGGTGCGGGCCACCTACGGCCAGCTGGAACGCATCAAGATCATAACGCTGGCGCCGGAACAGGTGCACGATGCCGGCGTCATCGATCAGCTGGTCGCCATGGGCATCACCGTCGCCCTCGGCCACTCCATGGCCAGCCTGAGCGACGGCGAACGTGCAGTTCGGCATGGCGCCACTTTGATTACGCATCTGTTCAATGCGATGCTGCCGTTCCATCATCGCGATCCGGGTCTGGTCGGGCTGCTCGCCTCGGACGCCATACCTCCTGGTCGCACCATCTATTTTGGCATCATTGCGGACGGCGTGCACACACATCCGGCCGCGCTGCGGATTGCGTATCGCACCCATGCGGAGGGTCTTATACTGGTCACCGATGCCATATCGGCGCTGGGCCTCGAGGATGGCGTCCATCATATTGGCCAGCTGCCGCTGGAGGTGAAGCAGGGCAGGGCATTTATAGCCGGCACCGATACGCTCTGCGGCAGCATTGCGCCCATGGACGAGTGTGTGCGCATCTTTCAGCGCGCCACAGGTGAGCCCCGATTCCACTTCCACTTGGAGATCAATTAATTGTGATTCCCTTTTGCAGACTGCTCCAGGGTATATGCCATCGAGGCGGCCACACTGCATCCCGCCCGCTGTTTGGGCATCGAACGACAAAAGGGCACCTTGGACTTTGATACGGATGCCGATTTCATACTGCTCAACGATGACCTCCAGGTGATCTCCACCTGGATTGCGGGCGTTTGTCTGCATCAAGCAATTACCAGCAACTAACCCCCCCCTCCCCCTCCCCCCCCCCCGCCCTCCTGCCACTTGACACAAATTGGCTGATGTTTTTATTTGTTTTTTATTGGATTAGATGACGCTTTAAATTGTTCTTTATATTTAATCATTAAATCATTTGGTGTGGACAACTACGCTAAATCCATATACATTTACAAATAATAAGTATTACGAAAAAAAATAGTTTATAGTTATGTATATATATATATATATGTGTGTGTGTGTATGTATATATATGTATGTATATGTGTTAGGCCAAGGCTAAGAAAAGTTCTCATAGACACGCCCCGTTGGCCAATTTGTTTGTTTTGTTTAAACATTTAAACATACACAATACGATATCATTTTAATATGCAGCTCGTTTTCTTCTATACTCTATTTCGTTTCTTCACGCCTGCTTCTGCTGCTGCTGCTTCTTCCCATTCTTTATTTATCATTTGGCAATAACAAAACAATAAGCAATTTTAGGCTAAGCTAACTAACGGTTAAACGCAAAGCAGGTAGCCAAAAAGTCGAAAAGTCGAAAAGTCAAAACAAAAATGCTCAAAAAGAATTTACCAATACATTTCGTATGCATGTGTGTTGAGTGTGTGTTTATGCATATGTATGTATGTATATGTATATATATAACATTTTAAGTTACAGTTAAATGTTTCGTCAAGTTTTCAGGCATTCGTGCTGCTGCAGGTAGCCAAAAAGAGAGGTTGTAAAAAACGCGTACATAAATAGTCGGTATATTTTAAGTGATTTGTGGTATTTAAGTAATTACCATATACATATACAAATACATTATGTGTGTGTGTGAGAGAGAGAGAGAGAGTGAGTTTAAGTCGCATGTGCGTCCGTTTCAGTTCCGTCTGTTCCACGTTAGCTAAGTAAGTCCGCATGCCACAAATGCTCGTGACACGCAAAATGCATTTGAATTTTGTATTGTTCCTCAATTTGCAGCTGTTTCGTTTTCCACTTGGTTCGCTTCCTTGTGCGTTAACTAACGTACGTTGTGTGTGTTGTGTCTGTGTTTTGTTGTTGTTGTAAATTTACTCCAAATTACATTATAAAATTTTAAACTTTAGGTAGGTTGTTTCTTGGTTGTTACTGCTATAAATGTGTATATATGTGTGTGTGTGTGTGTGTGTGTGAGTCTATGTTTATTGCTTTCGGTTACAGTTATTTACTGCAGTCCCGCCCTTCGTGGGGTTATGACACTTGTTAGTTTTCCTTAGTTGGCTTTTTTGTTGTTTGCATTTAGGAAATGTCATTTGTGGGAGCGAGACAGGACGTGTATGAGTACCATTTAAATTGGCATCCCGACTTTTAGATGGTAGGGTTGCCACCCAGTAGAAAACGCATTTTGGTGTTTTGTTTTTTTTTCTTCTTTTTTTTTTTTGTTCATATAGTAATATTAAAGGACCTATAAAAAAGTTACAAAAAACACACGCACACACGCACACGCACACGCACATTGAAGAAAAGCACTAGGTTTTTGCCAAGATTGTTATGTATATATATATATATATAGATATATATATATGTATGTATGTTCTGCATGTATGCATGTATGTATGTAGATCACAAAACCAACCGTGAACGTTAAACTAACAAGTGTCATAACCCCATTACGCACAACACTTGTTGTAGCCCGGCGCCTTGTCGCTGTTGCTGCGATCAACGACCACCCTTTCGGGATTCTCGGCCGATTCGCGTCCAGATGTTTTATCCAATATGGCCTCGGCAAGTTCACAAAATGCGCGCTCAATGTTTATATTTGATTTGGCGGATGTTTCCATAAACCGTATACCATGCTCCCGGGCAATCTGTGCGGCAGAGCAAATAGAGAGAGAGAGAGAGAGAGAGGAGATTGTGTATATGTGTGTGTGTGTGTGTGAATTGAGTTGTGGGTAATTTACCGCCTCGCCGCGCTCTTTGCTGACCACTCGCTTGTCCCCCATATCGCACTTATTGCCCAATATCATCTTCTCCACATCCTCGTTTGCATGCTACGAAAAGAAAGAGAGAGAGAGAGAGAGATTTCGATAAATAAATTATGACAGAGGGTGCCGCCGGCTGGTAGCTTACCTCGTCAATGTTCCGTAACCATTTGACTATATTCTCGAAACTTTTCTCGTTCGTTATGTCATAGACGAGCATTATGCCCATCGCGCCACGGTAGTAGGATGTGGTAATTGTGTGAAATCTCTCCTGGCCGGCAGTGTCCCATATTTGTAATTTAATTTTTTTGCCCCTGAGTTCGACTGTTTTAATTTTGAAATCGATTCCTGCAAGGCAAACAACAACAAGTACAAGATCGTTTATTAGGCTTTAGCTAATTGCAGAAATGACGTCACAAGTGCGACTTGTTTATCGTTTATCGTGCTGTAGCATGAAGTGTTTGATAACGATTTATTAAATTGAAACCTGAAGAATGTGTTCGTTCCTTTGTATATGAATCACAACACACACAACCATATACATGTATATACATACATATATACATATAGATATGCGTCACAATAGTTAATCTAGTTTACCAACACTCAGCACAGTGGTTAACCAGCAACAACAACAGCTACAGCTACAATAACAATAACAACAGTTACTAAGTTGAATGCGACTTATGCGGGCTTCGAGTGCAATTCATCAAGTCCAAAGGCTATCGCATCCGGCGCAGTAAAGGCCACAGGCAGCACATGCATACATATGTATCTATGTACATTATTTACCAAGCGGCAGGAGGTCGAGTGCGGGAGGTCAGTGGAGCTCATTAAGACAATGCCACGCCCAAAATGCACAGAGAAGTTTCCGTGTCCTTGTTGCTTTTGGGCGCCGCCTACACCCAACACATTGGCAATTGACAATGCCACTTACCAACACACAGACACACACACACACCCAAAGAGCGGCAGCCACTTTGCAGGTATATGCAATACACAGACAGCACAACACGCATACATACATATGCATTGGCAACTGAAGACTGCGCCATTTGCTTACCTATGGTCGATATAAATGTTGATGTGAATGCATCATCCGAAAAACGGAATAGTATGCAGGTCTTTCCAACGCCGGAATCGCCAATTAGTAGGAGTTTAAAAAGTAAATCGTACGTTTTCTTTGCCATTTCACGTTACGGCACGCGCACAAACGCACACACACACACACACCAACGCACGCTCGCACTCACGCACCCGCACAAACACACTCAGACTCAGTCACACTCACAGGTTCTGTATAGAACAAAGCAAATACACACACATACACAGTGGAGACAACAATTATATGGGTTTTTCGCTTAAGTTATGATTTATTTGTTGTTATTGGCGCGCAAGTTAATTGCCAATCAAATATGTGCAGAAATTTTATACGTTTAAGCACTTTATTTTTCTACGCAATGCAATTGTTGCTGTTGGTTTGGTTTAGGTGTGACCGCAGCGGCAGACGCGATTAATACCCATCATATTTATTGGTTCGTTTTGCAGTTCGCTCTTTGATTTGCATAAATATCGATATATTTGGTATATGCCACACATTGCCAAATGCAACCTTGCCGAGCACACGCGACCTACATCAACTCGTGTTACTTGGGGTTACTAAAGCTATGCTGCACATTAAATTTAAGCTCGCTCATCTAGTTTAATTAAATTGTGGATTATTTCATTACTATCTGCTAGTTGGATTGGCATTTAATTTAATTATTAATCGATATTTCTTTTGCGATATTTTCTGCTCACTACTTTCACCAAGCTGCGCTTCGACATGCCGTTACCCAACACTGAAACCGCGACATACATATAAACAAGGGTACACAATAAATAAATATTAATTGCGATCGTTTTTGGTTACAATTTGTTGTGCATATTATGGACCTGGACTGGCAAAACAGTCTGACAGAGATCAAGGATCGCGGCCAGTATCTGCTGCACTCTGAGAAATGGGCCGACTGCCGCTTCCTGGTGGGCACTCCGCCAAATCAACGCATTATCGCTGGCCACAAGCTGCTCCTGGCGATGGCATCGCCCGTCTTTGAGCGCATGTTCTTTGGCAATCTGCCGGACAAGACGGATCCCATAATAATACCCGATGTGCAGCCGGAGGCATTTGAGGCGATGCTCGAGTATATTTATACGGATCGGATAACCATCGGCTCCTTCGACAAGGCCTGCGAACTGTGCTACGTGGCAAAGAAATATATGCTGCCGCATGTGGTGACGCGCTGCACGCACTTCCTCTGGGCCGATCTGAGTCCCAAGAATGCGTGTCGCGCCTACGAGTTTGCCAAGCTGTTCGATGAGCCGCGCCTGATGCAGAGCAGCATGGATCTGATAGCGGCCAATACACGTGAGGTGCTCTCCGATCCCAGTTTCCTGGACATTGAGGTGTCCACGCTAATGGCCATACTGGATCAGCATCGGCTCAACATTGACTCCGAGCTGGATCTGTTCAATTGCCTGCTGAAATTCGCCAGCGAACGCGGCATTTTGAATGAGCAAAATGGCAACGACGATGTCGCCAGCGGCAGTGGGAATAACAAATCGTTGTTGGCCTGCGCAGAGCATCCGGAGGCGGCGGCCAATGAGATTGTCGAGGAGATCAAAATGGAGCCCGATGTGGCGGCCATGGTGCAGCACATGCATCAGGACGAGGATGTCGATAGCTACAAGCATGTCAGCGAGCAGGCGACAACAGCCAGCGGCTCGGGATGCAGCTCGCCGATACACGCCTCCAACAGCAGCAGCAGGTCCTCCTCGAATGGCAATGTGAATGCAGCTGTGGTCAGCGATGATGTGGTCATCATTGACAGCGACGCCTCCGGCAATGCCAACGACGAGATGAACGCCGCCGAGGCGGCGGCCAATATGATCAATATGATGGATGCACAGCGCACCATTATGGATGGAGCGATGCTCCGGCAGGCGGTCAAGAAGATACGTTTCCTGACCATGACACCGCAACAGTTTGCCGAGGGACCGGCACGCTCCAAGCTGCTGCAACAGCACGAGGCCTTGGCCATACTCATCAAGATCTCCAGCCCCACGCTGAACGATTGCAATATGCCCGAGGGCTTCTGTGTCTCGCGCAGCACGCGCAACTTTTACGAATCATCGCATCGGCAGCGCGAGCTTAACTCCTCGTATCGCCATGCCGCCGGCTGCAGCAGCAGCACCACCAACAACAATGCCACAAATGCCGGCTTCCGGCCGGATGCCATTGCGCGCGCCTTTGCCATTCCGCAGCCCAATCAGCCGCTCTTCACACGCCAGCGGATCAGTGTGCCGCTCAATCTCGGCGCCGCAGCCGGCGCGGATCATGTGCCGATCAGTGCGGGCTTCAGTTTTGTCGACGAGCCGCTCGCTCTGCCCAACAATCCGCCCGCCAACAACGATGCCTACGAGGGCGCCCCACCAGCCCCAGCGGCAGCAGCTGCCGTTCCGCCCGGCAACGACAACGATGTCGCCGTCGCTAGCAACTCGCACCACGACATGACCCGCTCCTACTGCATGCGCTCGATGACGCGCCAGTTCGACTATCGCAACACCAGCGTCACCGACTGTGGCGTCACCTTTCAGGTAAGTTCTTTGAGCTCCACATCTATCACATAACCCCCTTAGAGCTGGAAAGCATAACTTCTTTCCTTTGGATTCCACCCAAGAAGGTGGAAAATGTGGGAAAAGTCTGTTCCACCCAAGAAAGTGAAAGTTATTGTAAAAAACATTTACATTTTTGAATAAGTGAAAAATAGGTAGAAAACATATTCTGTAGATTCCACCCAGAGGTGTGAAATTGTTTCTTGTCAGCAAGCTTTTGCTTTTCCCTGTTAAAACCTCGCCTTTAGATTCCACCCAAGAAGGTGGAAAATGTGGGTATGTTCCACCCAAGAGAGTGAAAGTTGTTGAGAAAAATATTTTCATTTTTGAACAAGTGAAAAATAGGTGGAAAATATATTTTGTAGATTCCAGCCAGAGGTGTGAAATTGTTTCTTGTCAGCAAGCTTTTGCTTTTCCCTGCTAAAACGTCTGGAAAATACGTGGAAAACTTTGTCTGTTTCAAAGTCTTAACAATCTTTTGTAAATTTCACCCAAAAATACAATTCCACCCAAAAAAAAAGGTATCAATGAAAAGCTTCACATAAAGTGAAGATGGAAGAATCGGTGGAAAACTGTTCGCTGCAACTTTTTTGTAGATTCCACCCAAAGAAGTGAATATGGTTGAATGCCTGTTGTCTGAAACCCTTCAACTTTTCACTGTCTGTTAAAACTTTATTGTTTTCACCGGAATCTCTTGCAGTATTCACCTTAAAATGGTGAAAACGATTTCACACACAAAAGTGAAAACTGCGTAGATAACCTTCGTCTGAGAGTTTTATGCCTTAACTGTATTCTCCTTCAACTTGAATGAATGACTAGAATGAAAACAAGTCGTACCTAGCCCAAAATCCACACATATGCGCGAAATATAGGTGGAAATCGAAAAACTTCAATTTTTGCCATCATTCCCCAATTGCATTTCAGGTGGACACCAACATTTGGATACTGGGCGTTCAGGTGCCGACGCAGGTGCTTTGCGGCGAACTGATGAATTCGGCCGGCTTTGCCGAGCGCTATACCGAGGTGCTCTATGCGCACATTCAGGATATGCACGGATCGCGAATCACGTATACGCACTGTACGGCACGCGTGCGCTACGATTCACATTTGGACATCACATTCGATCGACCCGTTTACATCTATCGCAATCAAATCTACAAGATCTACGTCGTCTTCAATAAGATGGGCTGGTATCCGATGTACTCGTGCGTTCCGGACATTGTACGGCAGCGCGTCAAGTTCATGTTCAATGTGGGCAGTCCGACGGAGTCGGTCCGCGACGGCCTGATCTATGCGATTATATTTTCAACGCCGCAGGATCATGCGCGTCATCTGATCGATTGATCCACACAAAGCGATCCATGAATTTCCATGTGATAGATTATTATTATTATTCGTTTTTATTTTTCTTTCTCTATTTCCACAGTGAAACCTGCCACGGTACGACTTGACGCCCATTTTTTGTTCTTCTACTTCTTAGATTTGTAGCCCGCTTTTTCTTTATAAATAAATATATATTTCTCGATTTTGAGTTAACGATAAGTTAAGTTGTTCCCGTGTCCAAGTTCCAGCTAATATATTAGCAAAGTGCGGGCCGCGGCAAATACCTTTTTGATGAACTTCGGACTTTGTTGTCCGAACATTATGTCATTGTATCAAAGCGCAAGGTTTTAGCTTTAGTAATTAGAATTTTGGAGATGATATGGGGCTAGGTTTTCAGAAAGTGAAGTATTTTTCATCCGTAAAATCTATAAAACTACCCAAATACCAAGTTTGATTTAGCTAACTTTTGTAATCTTCGAGTTAAGCTTGAAAAACCGAAACGATATTTATCGATATTGATTCGCACATATCGATACTTAATAGGAGAATATGTTTAAGGAATTTCCAGTCTCTATTCCTTGTTGTTGTCGCGATTCGAGACAAGTCCTGATCCAGAATACATATACTTACTTTGTTGGTCAAAGTCAAAGGGAAAACAATTTTCGTATTTTTTTCTTCAAAAATATTACAATAAATAAATTTACAGTTTATTGCATTTAGTGCTCATTTTGAAAACAACAAAAAAAAAAAAACAACATATACAAATTATGGTTAACAATATATATTTATATATATGTGAAGAAAAAAAAAAAAAATAGTGTGCAAAATTAAACGATAGTTATTGCAATATTTGATGCTAGGAAATGGGTGCAGTGCGAGCGGGACAGACAGATAGGCCGTGTGCATAAACGAGCAAGAGAAAACGAGAGAGCGAGAGAGAGAGCACAAGAGTGAGAGCACAAGAGAGAGCCAGGGCCGAGCTTTGAGCTTTGAGCTTTGAGCGTGGCTCGAGCAGCTTTACATACATATGTACAGTTGAGTCGGTCTGTGTCTGTGTGTGTGTCTGTGTGTGTGTGTGGTTTTTGGAGATACGGTCACACTATTTGCCATAGTTGGCACAGCCGCCGCTGGCATATTCGGGCTCCTCGCAGGTGAGCGTATGCTCATCGAACACCTTGTCCTCGCCGCAGCTAATGAGACGCGGATAGCCCTCGACGCAGGTGATCAACCGATGGCAATCGCCCTGCACGGGGAATCGGGGAAAGGGCCAGAAGCGTGCCGCAACCGAATTGGGATCGACCTTAGTCGGGCACTTGAAGCCGACAACAGCTGCAAAGAAACACAATTAGTTGGGATTTCTGTGAAATGATTTGATTTGATCCTAGCTCACCCTCGGGATTGCAGTGCTCGAGCAGCTGATCGGGCCAATTGCAGCCATGGATGCGCTCATCGTACGCCAAGCCCGCGTCGCAGTCCTGTTCGTGCGGCTCGCCGTGGGCGCACTTGATATACGTTGTCGAGCACTCCTTGGACACGGCGTACAGTCCAAACTGATATTCGCAGCCAGGCGTTGAAATGGGCGTGGCTGCAAAAACAAAAGGGGAAGGGAGGGGGGTAAGGCATGTGTTAATCTTTGAGAGCCGACTACTCACGATCCCAGTGACGTCCCTTGCAGTCGACGGCCCAGTTGTAGTTGCAATGGTTGTGAACGGCGCCCTTGCCATCGAAGAGCAGGCCGTTCTCGCAGGTCTCCAGGGTCAAGGTGCCGTTGGTGCAGAGGAAGAACTGATCGCAGTTCTCGGTGTGCGCGTACGCCTGGACGCCATATTTCTCGGGGCATTCGGGTGAGCCGACGGCCAGACCGTGTCCTGCAATTTAAATTGTTATCGTTATCGTTATCGTTATCGTTCACTTGAATGTTATCGATATTGTTTATTGTTGTTGCTAGCTTAATTGTTATCCTCCTCATTGCTATTGACATCAATATCGTTTTTGCTATTGAGTTAATTTTACTTGTTATCGATATTTGCAACGCTAATGTTATCGTTATCGTTAATGTTATCGATGCTGTTTATTGTTATGGCTATCTTGAATGTTTTCCTCTCTATTGCTATCGCGTCAATATGTTTTTTGCTTTTGAGCTTTGTTTTATCGATATTTGTAACTTTAATGTTATCGTTATCGTTAATGTTATCGATATTGTCTATTGTTATTGTTATCCCAATTTGCATTTTCTCTTTTGCAATCGACATCAATATCGTTTTCGCTATTGACTTACTTTTACTTGTGCTATCGATAATTGCAACGCTAATGTTATCGTTATCGTTAGGGGAAGCATTGTCGAATGTGGTTTAATTATTGCTACCTTAGTTATTATACCTATCGATTTCTTTACTCTTACCGCCAATCGATAACCCCTTTGTTCTCTATGTCTATATTTGCTGCCAAGAAAGTTATTCTCATTGTAATTTCTATCGAAATTGTTATCGTTATTACTTCGCTGATTGGACTATCGATATTTGTACCCCTAATGTTATTGCTATCGTTATCGACAAGGTTTTTGTCTTGCTTATTAGTATCGATATTGTTATCGCTTTAGCTTCAGTGATTGCAATCACTTAAAAATATTATCGATCTTAATAATTGTTATCCAAGGTATCGTTGGGCTATCGATGCCGTAATTTTTACTGTTGCATATATTGTTTTAGTGTTGTTATCGATATCGGCATTTCTTTTCCGACTGCCATCGCTTGTTTTGAACTATCGCTATAGTTATCTTTACACAATATTATCGATAAGTTATCGATAACATTATTGTTTGAGCCAATCGACTTATTGTCAAGCTATCGCTATCGTGATTTTTGATTGATATCAAAATTTTTTTTGGTAATTCACATTGTTATCGATATGCATATGTATCAATGTTATTATTGATGATTGGCTTTCCTGATGCATAGTTGTTATCGATAAACTTGTCCAATTGACTGTTAGCGCCATCTGTGGCGCTTTTAGTCAGCAGTCAGCAATTGCTCGCATCGGGAAATGTCGCCAACGTTGTTTTCCCAACCATTTCAATGCCCATTATTAAACACGAAACGCGCACTTCCTTCCTTCCCACAACTGGCAACACTTAACTGGTTTTTCTAAGTGTAGTTGTGTGTGTGTGAGTGAGTGTAAATGTAACTGTCAGTGCAAGTGATGTGCGCTGTCGTCGTCGTCGTCGTCGTTGTCGGCTTTCGAGCATCTTCACGTCTAGCGCCGGCGATGATGTAACCTGGGAGCGGGAGCCAAAGGCCCGCCTCGGGTAACTGGTTGAGCGTCGTATTATGCATACTATGTGCTTAACACTGCTACGCAACGATTTCCGGTAATTACTTTATCCAAAAAACTGATCGATTATTGTGCAGAAGCGACGTTTTTCGCAAACACAAAATCGCGTTTCTTTTTTTTGTTTCTCGTTTTTTTGGTTTAACTCTAAAAATCAAATCAACCTTTTGAAGTGCTAGTCGAACAAAAAAAACTCGTTGGGCCGGCATCGAAATCCTATAATATTATGTGATTGCCTTTGATTATCAACTGGTTTGACGGGCCGAGTTCTAGTTTGATTTTGATAGCATTTAAATGTTTGGCATTTGCTTTAATTTAAAGCATCCGATCGTCTGTATTTGAATAATACACGAATACACTAAGCAAAATAAATGAGCTGGATCGCAGGACAGCAGAAGTAAACCGTAAATTTAACGAGTTCTAAGATATATTTGATATTTCGAAGTTCTAAGTCAAAAGTACTCGAAATACACTGCTCAAAACTGAAGCGGTTTTATGTGAATGTTATGCAAAGGGATGAATATGCATCCAAATCTTAAGGAGATCCTATATTTGGCTTAATAAGTAGAGTAGAGTAGAAAGAGTAGAGTAGGGAGTAGTGTGAAGAGAGTAGAGTAGAGAGTAGAGTAGAGAGAGAGTAGAATAGAGAGTAGAGTAGAGTAGAGTAGGGAGTAGAGTAGAGTAGAGTAGGGAGTAGAGTAAAGAGACTAGAGAGTAGAGTAGAGCAGAGAGAGTAAAGTAAAGAGAGTAGAGTGAAGAGAGTAGAGTGAAGAGAGTAGAGTAGAGAGAGTAGAGTAGAGTAGAGTAGAGTAGAGTAGAGTAGAGTAGAGTAGAGTAGAGTAGAGTAGAGAGTAGAGTAAAGAGAGCAGAGTTAAAAGAGTAGAGTAAAGAGAGTAGAGTGAAGAGAGTAGAGTAGAGAGTAAAGTAGAGTAGAGTAGAGTAGGGAGTAGAGTAAAGAGAATAGAGTAGAGTAGAGTGAAGAGAGTAGAGTAGAGAGAGTAGAGTAGAGTAGAGTTAAGCTAAATATTTTAACATTGTACAAATTTTAATTTAACTTGAAGATTCGACACGCAGATTTCTTAATATGACACGAGCTTCAATTTCTGCTATTTTAATATATTGCATATATATATCTATTAATTTGTATTTATATTTCATCTAAAATTTTCAATAATTTGTGTTCCAATTGGAGTTTTGTAGATTTCAGAAGATTCCATAAGTTCCTTTGCCTCAAATCTAAGCTCACAATAGATAAACTTTTTAAATGTACACACAATCCATTCAAAACATTTTTCTCAGTGTAATAAGTTACACTTATACACACACATAATATTAAATCAAAAGTAACAGTAACAAAATATCTGAAAAGATTTTCATAAGATTTAAGCTTGACTTTGTTGGAACTTAGTTTTTAGACTTGTGCCCGCACATTTTTCTCAGTGTACAATCGAAAATAACTGTTATAATTGTTAAATTTAATATTTTCACTCTTTGGACTAACATTTACAACTTGAGCTTGACTTGCTAACAAGAAATTTCGCAGCTTCAGCAACATTCATGCATTTTTTTTTCTCAGTGTAGACGTACAGCCATAGCAATTATCTTGAAATTTCGACTACAAATTGCAAAACTATTTAAATTTTAGCTTTACTTTGGCTTTTTGTGAGTTTATACCTGTTTATTGGATAATTGCACTTTTAAATTTTAATATTATTTGTGTTTTATATATAATATATAATATTTAACAATTTGTAGCTTGAGCTAGGCTTAGTCTGTGCCCATTTTTCTCAGTGTACATCAAAGAACTTGCTGTTCTTTAGCCAACCAAGGCTTGACTCTGGCTGACTCAACAAAAGCAAAAGTAATAATAATAATTGTACTGGATCTGCATGCCAAATGAGTTGACAGTTACTTTAGCAGCTGCTGCGGCAGGATGGTGGGAGGGGGGGGGGGTGAGTTAATTCGCCCGCCTTTAGACTGTGTTCAGCTTCAGGGTTAAATGTCGCGAGCTGCTGCAGCTAATTGGAGCAGAAAGCGGCGAGTCTGAGCTATATGAAACAAATCTTTGGTCTAGCCTTCGGCCAAGCAGACCAGTTACCTGCTTAGCTGGCCAATTAAACTGGATTTTGGTCTAGCGCGAGAACAAAAAAAAAAAAAAACAAATAGAGTGAGGGGGAAAAAAAAAAACAAAGGAAAGGGGGTTGGCTGCCGCCGCGCATTTGAAATTCAATTCAATTCAATATTCAACGCGATTGCGATTGGAATTTGGATTGTTTTTTTTGAAAGTAAAAGCTCCAAACACAGACACAGGCACAGGCACAACCAAGCCCAGAGACAGAGATAGAGACAGAGCCAGAGCCCAGCGACACGCAATGGAAGGTTGCGCTAATGCCAATACGAATTGCCGCATTCCAATAAGAGCTTGTGCATTCACAAATTAAAACAATCAAATAACAAAATGGCTGCCACTTACCGTATGCAATCAATGCCAGGATCAGGACGCAGCTCAATTGCACGCTTTGCATGTTGCGGCGAATTCAAAATTAACTAACGGATATGCTAACAAAAACAACAACAACAGCAACAAGCAAAAATGGCAAGCAGGCGCAGCAAGTACGAAAAAAAAATGGAATTAAAAAATAATATAAAATACAATAAATAACAACAACAATGGCAACGGCGACGTTTCAATTTGAATTCAACAGCGCGACACTTAAATTTCCGCTGCACGTTTTAACGGTTACGCGTTCCAAACTCAACTGAAAAGATTTATACCGCGCTCAAGAAGAAGAAGAAGCAGCAGAAGTAACAACAACAACAGCAGCAGCAGCAGTAACGGCGGCGGCGGCGACAGAAACAAAAGTTTTGCAAAGCTTTTTGTATGTTTTTTTTTTTTTGGTTTCTGCGCGCGTTTCGTATTTGAATTTTGAATGGAAGGACTAGCGGTGGGCGGGGAGGGTGGCGGGAGGGGGGGGGGGGTGTCGGCCTGGCGTTTTGCACTGTCGAAAAAGGGGTCGACAGGGGCAGAGGCTAGACGGGCGCATAAGTACATACATACATACGTGTGCGCAGACACTTAAGCCAAGCCATATGCGCATGCATGTATGCGTGCGTGTCTGTGTGTGCGCGCGCGCCCGTGCGTGTATGTGTTTGTGTATGTTGTCACAGTGAACGCGCGCGCGCGCGCGCAACTATTGATCGAGCGTTTTTGGTACAAATACAAAATGCAAAACGTGATTTGGGCATTTGTTGTTGTTGTTGTTATTGTTGCTGTTGCTGTTGCTGCTGCTGCTGCTGGCAACATGTGTGATTGAAAGTAAAAGGCAAAGCTCGCGCAGAGCCCGTAAGCTTCATTCATGATTGCATTCGGCTCGCCACGGGCGCGTTTGTTTCGTGTGCGTGTGTGTGTGTGTTCGTGTGCCTTCTGGTGCTTTCGTTCGTCTTGCCGATAACCGTTACATTGTTAACTATTGCAACACTTGTGTTGTTGTTGCTGTTGTCTGCAGGCAGTCAGGCAGCGGCGATTACGCAACCAACTTAGCCCGAAAGCTGTCGCCGCCTGTAGCGCGCTGCACTTTTTTTGCAGCCGAGCATCACAGCTTTGCCGTCACGTTTGCAAACAACACTCTGTCATACGTATAACACGCTCGACTGTCAACTGTCATACATACGTATAACACTCTCGACTGTCAACTGTCAACTGCCTGCGGCTCTATTCAAGTGGGCAACATTTTTCGAGGCTTTCATGCTTTAATTTCAGGATCTGGTCAGCAATAGCAATATTAATACCCTGTATTTATCAAAAAAAAACATTTTTAGATGCTTTTAAGCTTTTATATTCAATTTATTTATTGCTTTTTGATTTGAAAAACAACATTTTGTTAAATTAGTGTCAGATATCGGAAAATCTTCAGCGGGATCAGGATCAGCATAATACAATATATAATAAGTAATATAAAATAATTTATGAAGTAATTTTTGGAGTATTTCTTTTTCAAAATGAGGAAAATACATACCGAAAACAAGACATTTTTCTGAGCTTCCACTTCATGGAAATTTGCTAAAACAAAGCCAAAAGATGAAGAAATTGATTTAAAAAGCTACAGAATTTTCTGCCATCGCAGAACCTATAAGTTTTACCGTAATTTGTGAAGAAAACGCTACATTTTTTCGAAAAGTATGAAAATCAAAGAAACCCAAGCTAAATTTGACTATAAATCCAAACGAAAAACAACCAAACCTGAACCACAAGAAGAACCAGTTCCAAGAACCGAAGCTAATATTGTATTCTTACACATATTTTCGAAACAAAATAAAGTTTAGCTGCTCCAAATATTAAATGAAATCATATTTAACATAATTATGATATATAATAAGGGAAAAGGAGCTAAAAACTGGTTCCATAGATGTGGAACACAAAGTTCACGAAACGAACTAGCAAAAATGTTGTTTCCATTTGCAGACTAAATAAATGTCAAATGTCAAATTTAAGCTAATTACGAAAAATACTCGATTGTCGTAAATAACAGTTAGGCAGTTATCTGGGAAAGAGTATCTGGACTGCGGCGCAGCAGAGTTGACTTAGCTTAACCCGTTGCTTTTTACCCAAATGCAATTAACGGCCATTGTGTTTGGTTGACAATGGGTTAATGAAGCTGCAACAGCACAACTTCCCTTCCCCCCCCACCCTCCTCCACCAGTGGGTGGGCAAAGGGGTAGGGGTAGGGGTAGGGGGGGGGGGTGGTGATATTTCATAATAGGATGCGAATAAGATTGACGACAAATCGATTTGCCCTCGATTTGGACGACTAAACATAAATCTTTTGGCATTCGCAAGATAAACAACACACAATTGGCATAATTTCAGATCTTGTTATTTAATCGAATGAGTTTGCGAATGGAAATGAATGTTTTCGTTTCGTTGTTGTTTGAGTCGTGTGAATGTATTCGTTAACGAAATTGCGATCATCGGAACGGTTCACAGTTGTCGATAGATTAGAAAGGGGATGAACGAAAGCGGGAAAAGTTCGAAGAGGAAATAGAGTATAATGTGGAGGAAAGGCTGAAATTTGGATTTATAATAAATGATATAATACAGTCAAGGAATAAGGGTAAAGCTTGAAGAAGAAAATGGTCGATAGAGCTTAAAAGAACCAAGGGGTTAAAAAAATAGCTTGAAAAGGGGAAATAAGTTAAAAGATAATCTTAAGTCAAGGAATAAAAGTAAACTCTCGTTGAAAAATCTAAAAGGAATCAAGTAATACAGTAAAACTCGACCTTGAACAGGAAATAAGTTGAAAGTTTATCGGAAAATAGATAAGTTCAATTCAAATAAGTCAAAGAAAACCGGAAACTTGGAAAAAAACTCGTTATTCAACTAGCGTAAGTTGAGCAAATATGGGAATATTAAATGGGCAGATTATGGAAAGATAAAAATTAAAGATACAATTTCTGGGAATTTCTTTAATTTATCTCACAATCAGTTGCGATAAGTGCAGGAGAACCAGACCTATAAGGTTTGTTTAAGAAATACTTGGAATTTAAAAAAAAAAAAAAAATGACGAGAATAGGAATTTTTGACGAATTTCAAATAATTATCTTGGAATACCTGATGAAAAAAAAACTTTGATGGGATTATCTGGAAGAATAGTTTAAGATAGACTTGGACATTTGTATTTAAAACTTTCAAAGAATTCAAATATATCATAGAATAACTTGGATGGAATGGTCTGAAGAGAATTGTTTAAGAATTACGTGGACACTTAGAAAAATGTGTGGGAAAAGGAAGTTTCAAGAATTTCAAATATATGATGGAATAACTTTGATGGGATTGTCTAGAAATACCAAAGAAAACAATTTTCACAAAAACCAAGTAAAGCTCCAAGTCCAAGTCGAATAGAAAACTTTCCAATTTGGTTTATAGATAAGTTAGAAATAAGAAATAATCAGAAAGTTATACTATATATAAGACCATATATATTAGAAAAGTTTAGAAAGAAAAACTGAAAGGTGATCAGAAATATAGAAGAAATAAGCCCAAAAGTTAAAGATGATAAAAAAAACAAAAAACAATAAACAGAACAAATGTAGATTATAAAAAGAATAATAGTATGTATTTGATAAATAGATAAAATAGTTAGGAGAGTCGAAAAATAGAAAAGATAGCATATCAGATAGTTTATCGAAAACAGGTTTTTTATTTTTTTGTTTTTGCATATTAATAAAAAGATGGGGAAAAAAAAATAGAGGAAATATATACACAACGTTTTATAGAATAGTTGAGAGCACAGTTAGACAGTAAAGTATAGGAAATAAGAGAGAGAGAGAGAAAGAGAGAGTGGAGTAAAGAGTGAAAAATAAGATAGTTCAGAGTCAGAGTTTAGAAATGTCAGTTACTCGTCAGAAGAAAGTAGCGAATAGCAAGTAGCGAGTAGCAAGTAACGAGTAACGAGTAACGAGTAGCAAGTAACGAGTAGCGAGTAACGAGTAGCAAGTGACGAGTAGCAAGTAACGAGTTGCACGTAACGAGTAGCAAGTAACGAGTAGCGAGTAACGAGTAGCGAGTAACGAGTAGCAAGTAGCGAGTAGCAAGTAACGAGTAGCGAGTAACGAGTAGCAAGTGACGAGTGGCAAGTAACGAGCAGCAAGCAGCGAGTAACGAGTAGCAAGTAACGAGCAGCAAGTAACGAGAAGGAATTGGAATTTAAGTGCTACTCAAATGCGCTATAGGAATAGGCTAGAAACTACTAAGTTTAAGTGACTACAACGCGCGTCCAGCCAGTGCCCGGAGGCCCCAGCTCCAGCTCCGTAAGTCCTTTCCGTCTGTCCAAGTGTAACTGTGCGTGCGTGTGTGTGTGTGTGTGAGTGTGTATTTTGGGTATCTGCAGTAGACGCGCGCAAGGATCGGGTTGGCAGTGCGTGTTTTGTTTTGTTTTTTGTTTTTTGTTTTTTTTTCATATTTTTTATATCGGCGGGTGGCACGCGGCTTAACGGCTGGCTTAGTCCTTCTTGTCATCGGTATCCTTGTACCAATCCTCGCAGCCGGGCACATTCTCGGGCGCATCGCACATCTCGGTCAGATCGTTGTAGACCTCGCCCAGCTGGCAGCCCAAGTCGCGCGGATCCTCGCCGTTCAGGCAAACATAGAACTTCTGGCAGTCTGTCGGATGCGGATACTTGGGATGGGTGACCACCTGGCCGCGCACATCAGTCTTCGGCTGATCCTTGGGGCAGGCAAAGCCGCTCTCCGATTTCTCTGCACGAAACAAGACAGAGAGACAGAGAGAGAGAGAGAGAAGAATGTGCAAAATGAGTACAGTTGGGATCCGATTCGTTTCGTTTCGTTTCGGGAGCTACTCACTCTCTGGATCGCCGCAGCCCTCACGCTTGGCGGTGTCCGGCCAGACACAGGTGCCGGAATACTCATCGAAATGCAGGCCGACGGTGCACTTCATCTCCAGCGCATCGCCCTCAATGCAATTGTAGAAAATGTTGCAAACGCTCGCCTCCGGATGGGCAAAGAAGCCGTTCTTCCTCGGACAGTACTTGGTCGACTTGGGCTCCTCTGCGGAAGATCAAATAGGGAAAAGGATCAGTCGCGAAAGTCTGGTCAAGGATCTGTTGGGGCAAAACTTACGCAGCTCTGTGCGATCCTCGCAGTCAACGTTGAAGGGCTGATCGCATTTGTTGATCTTCCGATTGAGCGGATCAAAGACCAGGCCGTCCGGGCAGAGTTTCGCCTTGGGCACGCCCTCATCGCAGACATAATATTTGTCGCACTGCACCTCGTCCGCGAACTGGCCATTCGGCTTGGGGCACTCGAATCCAGCTGCGCCTGGCAAGAGAGACACACAGAGAGAGAGAGAGAGAGAGAGAGAGAGAGAGAGGAGTTCATTAAACTTGTTGTGCTTTCACCGGCTTGAGTTGAGTTTCCTGCTTTTTGGACAAATTGTAACAAAAACGAACCAAAGATCGATTTATCGATCAGGCCGCATTTGGGGTTTTCTTTTTCCCGTTTTTCTTTCCGACAACCGCAGCCGTTACATAATCGCGTGCCCAGCCATTGGGGCTTGGCTGTAATTCAGTCCCAGTTTCAGTTACAGTTAAAAAAAAACAGTTTCCAGTTCCAGTTCCAGCCCGGGCGTCCGGTTTTTCCGCCAGACGGCCCAGGCCCAGCGGCAGCCGGTTTATCGATTACCCGTTTTCTTCTGCTTCTCCTTCTTCTTCTTCTTGTTGTTGTTGTTGTTGTTGTTGCGGCATTTAATAAATGCAAATAACGTGACATTTGAGCGACGCTTAAATGTCAGACAGGGTCGACCCATGGCATATAAAATCGCCATTTTTACAGCAACACGATAAATCAAGCGAAATGCATGCCTGCATGCGAAAAGTACCGTTAAAATTCTAAGCAAGCTGCGCAGCGTACACAGACTATGTGTGCGAGAGTGAGAGAGAGTGAGAGAGAGAGAGAGCTTTTCAAACGGACACACAGACAGCTACCAATACATATGCGCAGCCAATGTCAAAGTGATTAGCACAAAGTTGCCAAATCGGCTTCAAATTTTGTTACTCCTTTTTCTTTTTTGTTGTTATTTAAAATTAATGCATATTTCACTCACTTGTCGCTGCCACACAGAGCGTCACAGCAATGGCACATAAAAATAATTTCATTTTTTCTTTTTGTTAATAAAACTAAATTTATAAAAAAAAAATATGTATATATGTGTCACAGCTGGTGTGTGACAAAATCCTTTTGGTTAGCAGAAGAGAAGAGCAAAAAAAAATGTGATATTTCTTTTAGCGGCCAACTAAATCGCGACTTAAGCGTGCGATGGTTAAACTTAAACTAACAACGGAACGCCAAAGAGGCGCACTTTTCAAGACTTTTTCACCGGCAACGGCAACGGCAACGCTCGGCGCTGGCAGCGCCGTCGACGCCAGACGCTGGCGACGCTTGGGCGCAGGCGCAGGCGGACGCAGAGCGCAGATGCCAAAGCTAACCTGGGGGATTGCTGACGGCGGCGGCGGCGGCGACGGCAGCGGCGGCAGCGAAGAAAGGCAAGGCAAAGCTGTAATGAAGCAAGTAAATACATGCATGCACATGTATGTATGTATGTACATACATATGTATTTATCTCTGTGTGTGCGTGTGTGCACACATAAAGTGTTCAATTTGTATGTGCCTTGGGAGCCCGAAGAAAAAATCAGTAACAAAAACAAAAACAAATAACAAAATTCATATGCGCCAACGATTTAACTGAAACTTCGCCGGGTTAACGACGCGCATGCAAATGCTTGGACAATTTACAGCAATAAAAAGTCCAAAATAACCAAAAAAATTAAAACGAAAAAGCAGACGCAAAGATAACAAGAAACGCAAAATGAGTATTAAGTTAACGACGAGCCACAAAACCTTTCAAATAACAGCAACACCGTGTGTGTGTGTGTGTGTGTGTGCGTGTGTGTGCGTGGGTCTCTGCACGTTCAAGTGGCATCACTTGTAAATGCATTTTTGAAAACGTCATCAGCCTTTCGCTGGCGTGGCCAGACTTTTCAGCTGCCTGGTGGATAGGCCTTGGGGCAGGATGCGCCTGAGAAAAGCACAATCACCACAGGCTGCAACTGTGTCAAGCGTTTCAAATTGTCTGAATATCAAATATACATAATATAAGCATATATATGTACATATGTAAATGCGAGTATGCTAAATATGACGCACACGCAATGCTCCGAAAAAAAAAAAACATGAAAAAAGAAAAACAAAAACCCGTTGTCCTTGGGCTGCCGGCAAAACAGCACGACTATGTTAAAAAAAAAAAAATTAAAATCAGAAATAAAAACAGGCTGACTGACAGACCTAAAAAGCAGTTAGCAACTAGTTAAAGTTAATTTCAAGAAAAACAAAGTAAACTTTTACTCTCGTTCGGCGCACAATAAATGCCAGCGCGCAGGTCCGGCAACTTCGAGCAGCTTCTAAGAAACAGCAGCAACAACAACAACAGCAACAACAACAACAGCCGCAACGATCAAGCCGAGCAATTTAATAATATTAGCAATTAATTTGCAAATTATGCGCGTATCGAATTGCAGATATCATTAAATAGCGTTTCCCTAATACAACGCATGTGTACATGTATATATGTATGTGTGTGTGCGCATATGTATATGTATGCAAACAGCTCGCGCAATTAGCGAAAACTGTGGGGAAAAAAATCATACATACATACATACATACATACATATAAAAACCGCTTCACAGTTTGGCAACACCGCATCAAGTTTTTGTTGTTGTTGTTGTTGTAAGCACTGGCAGATGCGCTGATTTATCATGAACAACAGCATTATCAGCTTCTCTGCCTGGAGCCAGACGAAAGATTTTGTAATTCAAGGTTTTTGGTTTTTTTTTTTAAGTCATTTGGACTGCAACCAAAATTAGCCAAAAGAAAAAGCTCGGGCAATCGATGCGAGCTCCAACTTTATTTCGGAAATCCACAAAAAAAAAAAACAAGCATGCTCTAGTCGAGTTAGTGCAACTAGCAGATACCCTGTAGAGCCCAGCAGCGGCCCGCACTATGCAACATCTTCTTCAAAATTCGATCTTTTTCCGTATTCGATCTCATTCAGCTTATCGATTTCAATCGATCGCGTTTGCTATCGATAAATCGAAATAAGCTAGTGCCTGTTACATGCATATGCAAAGAAAACAATGTACCCCATTTTGAGTAGAGGGTATTAACAACAACAACAACAACAACAAAAAGCTGCTGTGGGGCGATTCAGACAATCAGTTAATGTTATTGGCATTACGAAATCGATGCATATGCAATTTATAGGCCATCAAGTTGCGCTGGATTTTTAAAATCAAGATGCTCCAACCCAAATAACAGCTTAAAGCAGAAGACTTAAATAAAACAAAACTTTTTATACATACAAAAAATACGCATGCATATATTAATATCTGTGTATTAATGTAACATTTTTAAGGCAGGGCTCGCAGTCAAAAGTGAACGAACCACCAACTGTGTCAGTGTCATTGGGTGTGTGCGTGCCAGTGTGTGTGTGTGTGTGTGTGTGTGTGTGTGGGTGCCACAATATACATACATACAATGGCAAGACACAAGTCTGTCTCTCTCTCTCTCTCTCTCTCTCTCGCTCATGGCATTTGGTGCCAGGTCAGCCAAACAATTAACAGGTAATTACGGAAAAGGCCGCTTAATATGCCAATTGCACACAGCCCACAATTTACCGTTATTTCGCGTTGCATGAGAGTCGCATTAAAATGACAATGAATTCAACAAGTTCTCGTTAGCTTTCTATTTCCATTTGACCATATTTCGCTGTTGACGGGTTCTTATGATTTCACTTGACAACCAAATGCGTACTGCATTAATTAATGTTACCAAGCAATCAGCGTGGTTAAACGTGTTTTTATTTGTCTTTTTGCTCAATCGCCCAACAAATAAACGCATGCAATGCTAATTATTCAAATTTGTATATTCAAACTTGGCGCAGTCGCAGGCGTTGCCAGATGAATGAAAGGCGTTTTTAAATTTGGCGCACTCGCTGGCGTTGCCACATCGATCTAAATATGATATCAAGTGCAGTGCTGTATGCTAACAGCCACTTAACATTTGCAGTATTTTGTGGTATATCGATATTTGGTCAATTTCATTTGTTGACTACGGTCACACTGGCGCTGTTCACAAAACATTGCAATCGCATTTTCAATTGGAATGAAATGTTGATTTAATTGCAATTTGTGCATATTTAATAAGTCCGAGAACAACATTAAAGGTGCGCTATAAATATGTGTTGAGTTTTGACTATTGTGCGGCACTTGACTGTTCATTGAAGTGTAACAAAAAAATTGGGCACACGAGCAAAAAGTGGAAAACGACGTCATAGCACAGCGACAGCGCTGCCACCAGCTTTTGCTGCTGCTGCTGCTGCGCCGCCGTCATCAAATCTTGTGGTTGCCATTTGACTATTGATTTTTTTTATTGTGTTGAAAGTTTTGTCGGCTGCAAGAATTGTGCATTTATCCAGTGAAAATAACATAATTTGCATACATACACACGCACACGCACACACACACACACACAGTTGTGTGGCCTTCTTAACTTTTGGCCAGTTATTATTGTTGTTGTGAAGGTGACATCATCAAGCAGCTGCGCTGACCAATATTGGTTACAATTAATGATGGCCAAAACTGATTCATGGTTCTTTTGTTCTTCTTAATTTCTACAGCTAGCGTAGCAAAAGCTGCTTTCGAACTGCACTTGTAGTTGTAGTTGTTGTTGTTGTTGTTGTTGTTGTAGCCCGAACTGAGCAACACCTTACCAGCCTTACCTCCACGAACTGCGGCAGTTGAAACAAATACGAGCGTTGCCACACCTCAAAAATGGATCGCAAGGCTGAGCTGGAGCGCAAGAAGGCCAAATTGGCAGCACTGCGCGAGGAGAAGGATCGACGTCGCCGCGAAAAGGAGATTAAAGACATGGAAGAGGCAGCCGGACGCATTGGCACCGGCACCGGCATTGACAAGGATCAGCGCAAGTGAGTCTCTAATTAGATATACCTGATTAGCCTATTGTTGAAATGTTAAATGCCTTTGCAGAGATTTGGATGAAATGCTGTCCTCGCTGGGCTTTGCGCCCGTCTCTGAGGTGCTCTCCTCGCTGTCTTCAGCCAATTCGCTGACATCTGATAATTCCAATACACAAACGCCTGATGTTAGCCTGCAGGCCAACGTCAATGGACAGGGGTATATAAAAATGATGCAAAAATATTATAGACAACCAAAGGGGCAATTCCAAAGTTGAGCAAAAGTTGAAACAATATATATATTTTTAATTTATTATTCGAATACAACTTTGCTTCAAGCTTGTTTCGACTTTGTTCAACCTGAAAGTGTCCGTTTGTATAGCATTTGGCGATTTCAACTGAAACTTGATTTTTTTTTTTAAACAGCAGCGCCGGCAAGAAACAGCCACTGAATCTGAGCGTTTACAACGTGCAGGCCACAAACATTCCACCAAAGGAGACACTCGTCTATACGAAACAAACACAGACCACCAGCACCGGCGGACACGAGCGTGATGGTGCGTATGCGCTATAAGACATACCTATATCTATATCTATATCTATATATATGTATATATATATATATTCATATATAGTGCCCAATGCTAGCTAGTGTATAACCCATAACCGAATCATGCATACGTATGTCTACTCTGTAAACACTTTCCATAGTTTCTTCACCTCTTTTTCAACTGTCTTATTTATTTTCCGTCTTCTGTACGCTTGCTTACAATATATATATATTTCTATATAGTATATATATATATATACCCAAAGCTATTTCCCAGAATCCTTGCGTCTAACCCAATATTGATTTGCCACATTTGAGTTGTTGTGTTGTGCTTCAAAATGAAATGAAAATTGAACAAAAATATAGAGCAAGCATTTAACATAAGTGAAATAAAATAACAAATACAGTTCTTTCTTGCCACTCATCGCCTCTGTCAGGATATATGGAGGACTGGTGGCGTCCACGTAAAGGTATTATATATAGTTTTAAGCAGACCGCAATCAAATTTAGACAACAGCACACAATTCATTATGGTAACCAATTTTAAGCTCTCTAAATATAATATGCTATAACTTTATATATACATATATGATCTATATTTTCACATGCTCATCATTTAATCGATTCAACGATCATTCTTCATTCTTCATAGTTAATTGTTTTGTTTTTTGTTTTTATATTGTTATCGTTATTATTATAATTATTATTGTTGCATTCGCTGCTTTTGTTTTGGATTTAGACATCTGTCTGAGCGCATTTAATAATTTGTCTATTTACTTTTTCTTCCCACTTTTTATCTGTTCTTGGTACGCACGCAAAATATGCTGCAGCTCATGCTACGGATTATTATGGTGAGTAGTTGTTGACTTTTTGTATGTAACTACCTAATTATTCCCGCCCGCGAATCCAAGTAGAAACTATCGTATACTCTCTCTCTCTCTCTCTCTCTCTCTCTCTCTGTATATATATCTATATATATATTTGCCTCTCTCCCACTCCTGTCTGTCTATGCCTACCCTCTCTCGCTCTCTACCTCTCTCTCTCTCTCTGTCTCTCTTTGTCCTGCTCGCTCGCTGTATTTAGTTACTCGCTACCTTTTAGCTCTCGTTACTTATTACTCGCTACCTTTTAGCTCTCGTTACTTATTACTCGCTACCTTTTAGCTCTCGTTACTTATTACTCGCTACCTTTTAGCTCTCGTTACTTATTACTCGCTACCTTTTAGCTCTCGTTATTTATTACTCGCTACCTTTTAGCTCTCGTTACTTATTACTCGCTACCTTTTAGCTCTCGTTACTTATTACTCGCTACCTTTTAGCTCTCGTTACTTATTACTCGTTAGTCTTGCGTGTATGTAGTTTCTATCTATAGTGCTTGATAAAAAAAAAAAAAAAACCTATTACTCGTATATATATTCTAGCTATTGCTTTTTGCGGCCTTTCGGTACAATATTTCCCATATATATTTAATTTATTGAATTTGCTATTTATTGAGATTTATGTTTCCAAATGTAGCGTCTAGACGGCATAATCTGTGATTCAGTTTGTATCAGCATTATAGTCTATTTATATTTACATATATATATACATATATATATATATAATTTTAAATATATATATCTAAACAAACTCCACCCAATTTATAAGTTTTTTTTTTCTATTCATTTAAGTAGTCGACTTTTTTAAGTTATTTTCTATAATTATTATTATTATATACATATATACAAAAAAATATTCGTTTTCATAAGAACCAAAAGAAAAAGAAAATTACGAAGAGCTCGCATTTTAGTTTTGCGTATAACAGTATAACAGTTTCAATTGCAACTGTTATACACTAGTCGTATCAATTTATTTGACGAGCTTAGCCTTGTTTTATCTTCCTCTTTTTTATTTACTTTAATATTCATAATATCTGTAGCCAACTTTTTCCAACGCAAGTATCGAGCATATATATATATATATATAAATATATATATCTATCAATTAGAAATCTAAGTCTTGAACGAAATGTAAGCCACACACACACACACACACACACACACTCACACACACGCATACAACACGAATGCATGTAAAAGCACTGAGAAATATCATGTACTATATAATATACTATACATATACATATATCTATATATATATATGAGTTTAGTATTTATCAGTTATAAACTTAACATTGTACTATAATTTATAATTGTCGCCGCTTTCGTTCGACAAATGTGCTAATTATTCTATATATATCTTTTTTTTATCGAAAATCCATGATTTATGTTCTATCTATATGTAAAACTACAAAAACAAAAAAGACGTAAAACATATTCATATAATCGGTTGCTTTTATCGTTTCGTACATCATCTTATGTTCTTTGCCTTTTGTTCACGAAGAAAACTGCATACCCGATCAATTTCAAGGGCGGTACGTTGAGTCCAAGTTTTTGGAGTCTTGATTTCTTTTGTTCAAAAAAAAAAAAAAAAAAAAAAAAAAATAATAATCTAGAAAACAAGTCGAAGACGAAACTAAAATCAACAACAACTAAATTGTGTATATTATGTACAATATATTTATTTCTTTATATTTCTTCAAGATGAATACAATCTTAATCCGGGTTTAGAGTGGGAGGATGAATTCACAGGTAGGTACACCCAAAACAAAATGGCGTTTCGCAAACAGTGACGGGAATCGACATGAAGCAAAATAGGAACGTACAAATTCTAGCTACAACGCGTTCAATAATTATCTTAAACCTAATTCAAATCTTAACTTGAAGATATAAAGTTATATATATACATATATTACCAATAATCATATGAACATGAACTTCGCGCTGGCTGACACACTCTCGAAACACACACATAGCCATATACACAACCCCCCCCCCCTCTCTCTCTCTCTCTCTCTCTCTCTCTCTTTCTCGCTCTCTCTCGCTCCTTGTCTCTAATACGCTGTACAGCTAATGAAACCGACGCCATTTTGCCTGCCTGCCTGCATGATCTAGCATCATATAACAAAAAATTGAATAAATACTCAAGCAAAATCTTTCATTTTGTGCATTTTGTGTGTACCTAACCTCAATTTCAATAATCATTTCATCAAGCTATTGCCTATACATACATATTTTAACTGCGTGCGACTAACGTTTGTTTCATCCAAAATTGCTAACATCAAAGATCCGAAGTCGTCTTAGTCAAGTAAAACAATTAAATTCTTTTGTTCTTTCTTTTCTGTTTGGGGTGAAATTTTACGCTAGTTACAGATTGTCTCGCTCTTTGGTTGGCGTCCCTGTCTCTCCCTCTCCTCCCTCTCTCTCTCTCTGTCTTGTACTCTCTTGCTCAGCGCAGTCAATCACATACACACACGGCAACTTCAAGCTCTCTTTATCTGTCCCCCTGTCTGTCTCTCCCTCTCTCTCTCTCTCTGTCTCGCTCACTCTCTCAACAAGCACAGCAAGCGAAGCGCGTCGTAGGCGGCTCTCTTTAATGTACCGTTAACAACTGTGTTAACTGTTAACCCACGGCACAAGAAATCAAAAGCGACCTCTGTTGGCTGTTAATGTTAAATGTTAAAAAAACAAAACAGCAATGAAAATACAAAAAAAAAAACAGTAAAAAATTATATATATATGTAAAATATACCTAGCATAAATACATAATTTTAAGCGCAAAAATTTATAAACTGGGTGGAGAACATGAAAAGAAAACAAAAACAACTGAACAAATGTTAATTGATACACGAATTAGTGAAGCAAGAAAGTGTTGTTTATAGAGTTTAAACCAATTACGTAATACATAATAATATTACTTGAAATATGCCTCTATCTGTCTCTCTCTCTCTCTCTCTCTCTCCCTTTCTCTCTCTCTCTCTCTATTTCTCTATATCTATTATGCTGCTACACTACATACATGCATATATAAAAAAAAATATATATATATATGTATACGCACACACACATGCATACATATTAACGGCGTATGAGATAATAGGAAACTGTAAATTTGTTTAATTTTAAATATATATATTTTAATTTCTTTTTCTTTTTTTTTTTTTATTAATTGGCTTTGTGTATTAAGTTGTATGGTGTCAAGCGTAAAGCACAACTAACAGCATCTAGTGCATATATTGGCACACACACACACACGCACGCACACACTAAAACACACACACACACACACACCATGTACTTTATGAAATTCTTGTGTTTTCATATTTTTACAAATCTGCAGCTTATGAATATAACACAAGTGCAAGCGCGCGTGTGTATGTGTGTCTCTCTCTCTCTCCCTCTCTCCCTTACCGTCCCTCTCTATCTCTATCTGTATCTCTATCGCTCCCTCCCATTCTCGTTCATACACTCCCACACACAGTTGTGTCGAGTCCAATTAGCACATGTTCAATTCCAATTGTGCGCTCTCTTTCTGTTAATCGCCCCTCTACTCCGCTCTTTTCCAACACTGTGCCTCAAGCTAATCTCACACTCACACTCACACACACACACACACACACACAAAGCCCTGTAATAAAGCCAAAAAAAAAATAACGAAATTTTTGCAAGAATGACAGAGACAACATGCAAAAAGAAACGTCACGTTCAACCGTTAAAGGCGCCCGTTAAAAGCAAGTTGCGCAGCTAAACAAAAACAAAAGCAAAAAAAAAGAAAAGAAAAGAAGAAAAAGAAAAAATGTAGAATTGTTCCTGTTCTGTCGATTGTCATGTTCCTTTAGCTGTGTTAGTTTTATACCTTAAACAGTGCTTGCATTTGATGCCCAAGGAGACGACGAAGAGAGCTCGCTGCCCCATCTGGACCATGGCTTTAGTTCGAAGCTGCCGCCTGGCTATCTCACCCACGGACTGCCCACGGTCAAGGATGTGGCGCCAGCCATAACACCGCTCGAACAGAAGAAGGAGCAGGAGGAGAAGAAGGAGGGTGAGTGTACAAGCTGATCTACAGCTAGAGATGTGCACGTGAGCACGAGACGATATCTTCATGTGGCACGAAGTTTTGAGCTAAAGCAAGTTTTTTGAGCAAGCTGTGATCGCATCACGATCTTTTCAATAACAGCATTCGGCTCAGATCTAGAGATGCACAACTGTGAGCAATGAGAAATTATCACCCCAAGCGTCACGCACACATCTCTAATTTAAAGTTTATTAACTTAGAAATGAGCGCGTGACACGCAAAAGTATTGAAATATCGTGCAATTTTCGTGACATGATCACGCTTCACGGACATTGATCAAAAATCTTCGCTCACGAAATCGTTACTCTTTTTGCAGTCAAGGAACTGTCGGAGGAGCAAAAGCAAATGATCATACTATCGGAGGACTTTCAGAGATTCGTGTTGCGTGCCGGACGCGTCATTGAGCGCGCCCTCTCCGAGAACGTGGACATCTATACGGACTACATTGGATGCGGCGACAACGAGGAGGCGAACGATGAACGCTCCCATGCCCGTCTCTCGATGAATCGTGTCTTTTACGATGAGCGCTGGTCAAAGAATCGCTGCATCACCAGCATGGACTGGTCAACGCATTTTCCGGAACTGGTCGTCGCCTCGTATCACAGCAACGACGAGAGCCCCAATGAGCCGGACGGCGTCGTGATGGTCTGGAATACAAAGTTTAAGAAGCAAACGCCCGAGGATGTCTTCCACTGTCAGAGCGCCGTGATGTCGACATGCTTTGCCAAATTCAATCCCAATCTAATACTCGGCGGCACATACTCTGGCCAGATTGTGCTCTGGGATAATCGTGTCCAGAAACGCACGCCCATACAGCGTACGCCACTGAGCGCTGCCGCGCACACACATCCCGTCTATTGTCTGCAAATGGTTGGCACACAGAATGCGCACAATGTCATCTCGATATCGTCGGATGGCAAGCTGTGCTCCTGGTCGCTGGACATGCTATCCCAGCCGCAGGATACCCTTGAGCTGCAGCAGCGCCAATCGAAGGCGATCGCCATTACGTGCATGGCCTTTCCGGCCAATGAGATCAACAGCTTGGTCATGGGCAGCGAGGATGGCTATGTCTATTCGGCCTCGCGGCACGGCTTGCGCTCCGGCGTGAATGAGGTATTCGAACGGCATTTGGGTCCCATAACGGGCATCTCAACGCACTATAATCAATCGTCGCCGGACTTTGGACATCTGTTCCTAACATCGTCGATCGATTGGACAATTAAGCTGTGGTCCCTCAAGGTGAGCAGCCTTCCCTCCATCCATTTGAATTGTCTGCGTGTATGCTAACCATTTTGTTTGGCAGGACACGAAACCCCTGTATTCGTTTGAGGATAATTCGGATTATGTTATGGATGTCGCCTGGTCGCCCGTTCATCCCGCTCTATTTGCTGCTGTCGATGGTAGCGGTCGCCTTGATTTATGGAATCTCAATCAGGATACCGAAGTGCCAACAGCATCAGTCGTTGTCGATAATGCGCCAGCCCTCAATCGCGTCTCCTGGACACCATCGGGCCTCCATGTGACCATCGGCGATGAGTCCGGCAAGCTCTATGTCTACGATGTCGCTGAGCATCTGGCGCTGCCGTCGCGCGACGAATGGTCCCGATTCAATGCTACCCTCAACGAGCTCAAGATGAACCAGAACGACGAGGTCTAATAACAACACACCACAAACCAGGCATTAGTTTCTAGAATTGAACAGAGAAGCGTTTTCGTCTAAACCAAAATCGTTAATGTGCATCGCCAAAAAAAATGGGGGATATATATACATATATACATATTTATATATTTATAAATGTGCTCTAATTGTCCGTGCATTGTGTTGAGAGCTTTGCTTTACTTTTGTTCAAGTTATTTTTATCAAAAGCTCCCGCTTTCCACCCATTTTCCACCCGCTTTCCACCCATTTTCCACCCGTTTTCCACAATGCGCCCAAGCTAAGAGCTTTAAAGCTTTTCGATTTATTCCATCATCCCCCTGCTGCTGCTTTTTTTTCGTTGGTATTCAAGTGAAGTTCATCAAATGAAGTTGCACTGAGAAATACAAGAACCCGAAAATATATATATATATAGATATGCGCGATATATGCTTTATACGATTTTAGTTTAAATGCGAAACGTTCTTTTCTGCGTGCTGTTTTGAAGGTCTCCTCCCCCATTGGTATTTTGTAATTTATTTGATATATATATATATATACATATTCTTAATATGTTTAGAACTGATTTCATTTCTTTCGGTATTGATTTTTCGCCCCCACGAGCTGTGTACAAACAAAAAGAAAAGGGAGAAAATTCAAGAAAATAACGGCAAACAAAACTTATTTGCGCAAAGATTTATATAACATACAACAACAATAAAATTATATATATATATACATATACATATATATTATATAACGCGATATTTACACACGCGTGCATGAAGCGAACCAGTTGAGAATTAGAAGAATGACAAACTGTATTTGAATTGTATATTAAAAAAACTCATGCAAGCGACAACAACCAACAGCAATAAAACTAAACCATTTAACGAGATTAAATAAAGATAAAAATTATATACATACATATATATATATACACACACTGTCTATTTATATCTAGCTAGGTCATTTGTGTGTGTATTCAGTGATACATGCAATTGGCATGCGTATTGCATTGCCATTCCGGGCCGAAGCCGTAGTTAAAGCGAAATTAAAAGCTTCGTCATAAAAGCTCTCAACGTCGACGTCAGCAGCCGCAGCAGCAGCAGCAGCAGCGGCAGCCTCGGCAGCAGCAGCGACGTTGTCTGTGCAGTCGTCAGTAGCAAACGGCGGGTGGAGAAGACAGCGCGAGAACGCAAAAGCAAACTCAACGAAGCGCATTTGCAAATTGCAGCAACAACGCAACTGCACTGAAAACTGAACGAGCCAGTGTGAAAAGTGATTTGTGGGAAAAAAGAACAGTTAAAAAAACGCACACTTAACACAAAACTAACCGTGTAAAGTAAAGAAGAGATATGATGGAATATAAGGTTAGTAGTTCGTATGCAAATTGAATCGATACATTTGGGGCTAAAGCAATTGCGCTGACTCATCGCGTACAGGCCGTGCCGTGCGTTGTGCCGCGCAGCCCCTTCGATGCGGCCAGCGATAGCCAGGAGCTGCGCGCCGCAATGCGTGGCCTCGGCACCGATGAGGAGCAAATAATCGAGGTGCTCACCTCACGCACCAATGCCCAGCGTCAAGTGATTAGCGCCGCCTATGCGTCCGAATTCGATAGAGATTTGATCGAAGATCTGAAGGGTGAGCTGGGCGGCAAGTTTGAGGATGTGATTGTGGCGCTTATGTTACCGCCCGTCGACTATCTGTGCCAGCAGCTGCACAAAGCCATGGCCGGCATTGGCACCGAGGAGTCGACACTTGTCGAAATTTTGTGCACCAAATCCAACGAGGAGATGCAGCAACTTGTCGTCAACTATGAGGAGAAATATGGACGGCCGCTGGCCGAGCAAATGTGCAGCGAAACCTCCGGTTTCTTTCGACGTCTGCTCACATTGATTGTGACCGGTGTGCGGGATCCAATGAATACGCCCGTGGATGCGGCACAAGCCAAAGAACAGGCGGCACAATTGTATGCCGCCGGCGAGGCCAAATTGGGCACCGACGAGGAGGTCTTCAATCGTATAATGGCCCATGCCAGCTTCCCCCAGCTGCGGCTGATCTTCGACGAATACAAGGAGCTGTCCGGCCAGACCATCGAGCAGGCCATCAAGCACGAGATGGCCGATGAGCTGCACGAGGCCATGATGGCCATAGGTATGTCCAATATCGATTCCATTCCATTCCACATTGCACAGGCGATTAACATTTCTCGCATCTCCTCCTTCCCCGGCAGTCGAGTGCGTCCAGTCGCCGGCGGCCTTCTTTGCCAATCGCCTGCACAAGGCCATGGATGGCGCCGGCACCGATGATGCCACCATCATACGCATCATTGTCAGCCGCTCCGAGATCGATCTGGAGACCATTAAGCAGGAGTTCGAGCGCATCTACAATCGCACGCTGCTCAGCGCCATTGTGGTAAGTCCTCGAACGCATTTTACCGTTTCCAGATTTTAATGCATTTCCAACTTTTCCCCCTATGTAAAACTGTTCCCACTTGTTCCCTTCTTGTTATTGTTGTTGTTGTTGTGGTTGTGGTTGTTGTCTTTGGTGCTAGGACGTAAGTATTGCCCAATCGAATCTGCTCTTCCCAATCCCAATCAAATTTCCTGCTAAACTGGCATGTGGGCAATTCCAGAGCCACATCAAAGAGATTTGATTTTAGATTGGATATCCAGATGATATTAGCTAGGCAAACTATAAGTAGCTGTAAATGATAAGGTGCTCCGATCCGGGCTATCCGATTGAATCCTGACAAGTATCAAGGGCTTCAACTGTGGGGAATAGTTTGTCGAGAAACAGATTGTCCGTTGATTCCGATCGAGAATATATATATGTATATATATATATACTTTACTCTATAATATCCTCCCACAAGAGTATAGAAAACGCCAAAGCTCTCGAGTTACTTAATGCAATTTATTTGTGTATTATGTATATATGTATATATAATCTTAAAGGACGCGGCTAAAAGTTACAAATTGCTTTCATTTCTCAATTAAGGCCTGAATTGTATACGTTACGTAACACACATTACGTAACATTATTTATACTTAATTTACGCGATTGTTGCGACTTGCAAACATTATTTGTGCGAGAAAACGTTACGCCAAAAAAAGAAAAAGGGTGTTGAAAAGCGTTAAAAGATCTCTCATTTTTTGTTTTCGGCCATTTTGTTTGTTGTTTTTTTTTTTTTTTTTTCTGCTCGTTGCGATGTAATTTGTAATGAAATTAGTTTTGAGTAGATTTTTCTTGCATGTGAGCCTGGAAATGCCCGTATCAATTGTACGGATTGTACGCACATACATATATTGAAACTGTTCTCATTTTTGTTGTTCGTTTTCTTTCTGTTTGCAGTCGGAAACGTCGGGCGACTACAGGCACGCATTGGCCGCGCTGCTGGGCGGCGCTTAGCCTGGCCACGAAATAATATCAGATGCCCTTTATAGCTAATTACACACATATATATATATATATATAGTATTTACGGTGGCCCTTTACGGAGGACGCTCGCTTTTAAATGTTTGCACAGTGCGCACCAGTTGTGGGCGAATAAATACACACGCTGAGCACTTAACTTAAATTGCTACATGAAATTTATCAACTTAAACGTTTAACGATGAATTTGCTTTCAATACACTCTGGCTGACCAAGGGCGGGCTGGCTGGAGCACCGGATGCCCAATACTTCTACTACTGCTACTACTACAAAAAAAAAAGAAGTGGAAAATGGAAACGGAAACGGAAAAGGGGGAAGCCCCTCGAACTCGAACTATTTAAAGTGCAGCTTGTGCAGCTCGTTGGCCTTGACGGGCAGAAAATTTTGCATTTCATCGGGATTCGTCCAAAAGCTAGTCGAGGTCTGCAAGACCAAAAAGAAAAAGAGTATTAGCAAAGTGTGTCTATGAAACCGGTACAGAGTGCTATTTACCTGTAGCTCCGAGCAGGGCGCCTCGCGATGTATATACTCCCTGAGTATATAATCATTCTCGATCTCCCAATGGAAGCGCGTGTCGTGCATCCGTATGAGCACATCGTCGATGCGCAGAAAGTGACGCAACAGCACAAAGAAACCGGAGGGCATAACGCGCTATAAAAACAAATACAAAACAAATTAGAAACCATATTCTCGTAAGTTGGTTAACTATTCTCATTTAAGACAAATAATCTAGCATAAAAACGATTACCCATTGCTGGCCTGACATTGCTTGCTTTTTTTTGCCGTTATCTTCTAAATTGGGTTTGCATATCTTGAAAAACAAAAAACTTATAAAAAAAAAGGCGATACGATATCCTAAGAAACGTTTGGCACGATATGATACATATATAACATATATAAGTCCCATGATAGAACTCCTTACGGACAAGTTTGTTTTTAGATATCTTCGAAAAACAAAAAATGTTTCAGATCAGAACTTAATCCTAGATTGATAGTTCCTCTAACAGTTATACAATATAGTTTTCTATATAGCTTGATCTTCAGTCTGAGCAACTCTTACGTTATACAAAAAGGCGATAATATATCGTAAGAAACAAAACTATATTCCAAAGAATAGCTTTATTTTGGAACGATCGTTCCTATGGCAGCTATATGATATACTAACGCGTAACACTCGGCCTTGGCCGTGGTATGTATAAAATATATTCTCCCAAAGATCTTTGAAACATGAGTTTTAAAGTCGATCGGCAACATGTTTTCATTAAGTTCTTATGTAGATCTTTGCATATATAAGTTTGAAGTAAAAAAACCACAATAATGTGTCCAGATTTAGATGCCAAATTGACCTAGAGACCAAACCATGAGAACAAAGAGCCACGCCTCGTGAAAGTCGGTTGAGTTTTGACCGATACATATGCATATATATATACATATACATATACATATATATGTATATAGCTGTATATGTATGCATGTATGTTTGTTTTCTAATACGAAACGCAGATCAAGCCTTTTTTGTTTCGCTGTGCTGCAAATTTAAATGAAACGAATTTCTGCCAAGGGCTCTCCTCCTCGATTCTCAAGAATTCAAGTAGGCTCTGCAGTTTTTCATGCTTAGCTAGTAGTGGCTTTTTTTCTTGTTGAGTTTGCGGTGTGTATGTATGTCCTTTTATGTGTATGTATGTGTTATGTGTAATATGTGCGTGTGTACATATATGTGTATGTATGTATATGTGTACGTATGTATGTGCATATGTATGTATGTACATAAGTATGTATGTACATAAGTATGTATGTGCATATGTATGTATGTATGTATGTGCATATGTATGTATGTATGTGCATATGTATGTATGTATGTATGTGCATATGTATGTATGTATGTGCATATGTATGTATGTATGTATGTGCATATGTATGTATGTGCATATGTATGTACTGCATGTATGGCTGCACACATATGTGTATGTATGTATAAACATATATATGTATGTACATGTACATGTATGTATGTGTGTATGTATGTATGCATACATTTTTTCATATATACAAACAAGCATGCATACATGTCTGTACAAACAGGCATACATATGCACATATATGTACATATATCCACCGAGGAAGCTTGGATTCTGTAAAAAGTGTGAATCACGTCTCGAATGATTTTTGTCATATAGATCTTTGGAAACAAAATAAATCTTTGAATGCATTTTTCAAAAAGTGCGAAAACAGCCCTTAGATGAATTTGAACAAAGATCTTTGAAAGATAGTTTGAGGCCGATCGGATGGTAAACCAAAAAAGTTGCATACAAACGCTTTTCACGATTTTTCCCCACCTGCGGATGAAATTTCCCGAAACCACGCCTTAACGTGCACCTTCATCACATAAGAGAACCATAGAGAACTATATAAATTCGGTATGAGCTGTGCGTTGATCACCAATCAGACAGTCAGTCAGTCAGTCAGTCAGTCAGTCAGTCAGTCAGTTAGTCAGTCAGTCGGGACAAACAGTTCTATATATAGAGATAAGTCCGATGTTAATAAGATATGGTTCATATTTGACGAGCACGATAGGAACTCCTAAAGGACAAGTTTGCTTAAGATATCTTCAAAAAAAAGAAAAAAAGGTTTTTTATACAAGAACTTAATCCCTGACCGATCGCTCCTAATGCAGCTATATAATACATTGATCGGATGCAGTAGACCAAAAAAACAAAAAGAGCTTGATCAAACAATCTTCAATAAATATGGAGAATGTGAATTGCATGGAAATGAACAGACGTGCAGGCAAGGCAGGCAGGCAGGCAGGCAGAGGGCGACGCCGATCAACAATAACAAAATTCAAATAATCATTATGCAAATGATTTTTGTCAGGCCGGGGCTACTCACAATGCGCACGCTCATCACGGAAATGCCATGATCATGCAGCTCATCCTCGTAGAGTGTGAGATCGTGATAGAATAGAATGTTTTCGCGCTGCATTAGCTTCATTTTGTTGAGCGTCTGGTCCGTCAATTCCGTGCGAAACTTATCATTTAATGTGCCCTGATATGTTGTGGTGAATGTCCAGTCGAATGGCTTGTATTTCTGTTCCATGTTCTGCTCGGCGCTGAAATATTGTTAAGTTGCTTATTAAGCCGCAAGCTTGGTGGAATGGAATTGCGAATGTTAATTGTTGTTTGGGCGATTACCGCGTCTCGCGCCACTCCTGAGCGCAGGCCACCTCCAAGGGGGCCTGTTTGCCGTTGGCAACGAGAGCCAGCGCGTCCATGGGCTTGAATTCCATGACGGCGCCATCTTTGTGCTGCAGCATCAATTTGTTTTTGTGGAACACCATGTCCGGCAGATGTGGCAGCTCCAGTGAATGTTGATAGTTGCAGAGATCACAGCGATTGGCGTCGTCCTTCTCGCAGCACTTGTCGCTGCCCAAATGGCACATGCTCTTCAATATGTGCGACTTCTCGTAGCTGATGGACCAGTCATTGAAGCGTATGGACTCGTAGTCCACCGGCAAACGGAGCACTCCGCACTGCAGGCGATACAAATATAAAACATATATGTATATATATAAGTACATATATCGCTGTGTGTCTGTTTGTCTGTCAATCATAATTTTCTCTCGCTTACTTCATTTGCCATTGCTATTGCGGTGGTATTGGTGAGAATTGTATCACTAAAATAATACTCATATATTAAACGCGAATAATGCGGCAGTGTGTTGTGTAAATCTATATCGATTTTTTAAAACCTTTGCAAAATTTGTCATCGATATTTTTGTTGTTGATATTGTGCAAAATTTCAAAACGAACACGATTGGCACACGGCTTCGCATGCACCAATGTTTAAACAATTCAAAGATCGAAATTTTTTCTGTTTAGTCATCCAAAGAAGAGAATTAATAAAGAATAAAAGCTGATTGATTGCAAATGTATCGCATTGCATCGATATATCGATAACATTGTTTGGTGACATCTCTAAAGCATAGCGGCAAATGTTTTGTTTTTTGTCAGTTATTCCATTTCCTTATGTTTGCCATAGATTTACAAATTTTGTGCCCATATTACTTACATTCAAAACTAAGCAGACGCCCAAATAGCACAACTTATTAAATTGCCGCTGCCGAATATCGTTAATATGATTGCATTAAAACGCCTGCCACGTTTTTGCCTAATGCGCGCCCTTGGCACCAAGCCGAATTTCTCCACATTGTCGACGCCCAGAATGTGCAAGGCGCAAATAACTGCCGAGGAAGTGCGCGGCGTTGCCGATGCCCTAAAGAACGGACTGCGCGCTTTGGGTCAGCCGACAAGCGCAACGCATCCGCATCTGATCAGGCCGAACGAGCTGGTGCCCGGCGTGAGTCAAGCGGAATTTCAGACGCGTCGCGCACAGCTTATGCAAGGCCTGCAGGCCTATGCGGATAGCTTTGGCGATGAATTCAATGGACGCACCTCCAAGTCTCACATGGTATGGCCTTTAAATGCTGTTTAAATGCATTTGTTGTTGTTGCTGATTCCATGTAATTCCTTAGCTGGTCATTGGTGCGGCGTCCAAGAAGTATATGAGTGGCAAGATACCCTATGTGTTCCGTCAGAGCTCGGACTTTTATTATCTAACCGGTTGTTTGGAGCCGGACTCGGTGCTGCTGCTGACCATTGATGATGTGGGCATAGTGCAGTCAACGCTGTTTATGCGCCCCAAGGATCCGCATGCCGAGCTCTGGGATGGTCCACGCACTGGGCCCGATTATGCTGTGCAGCTCTTTGGCGTACATGAGGCACATGCCATCGACAATTTCCAACAAATGCTGGCGGCACGCATCGCCCAGCTAAAGCCACATCTGTGGTTCGATCTGAAGCAATCGGAGCTGACCAATGTGACGGATGCCATGCTGCAGGTGTGCAACAACGAGCGCACCCAGCTGCTGCCCGTCTATACGTTCGTGGAGAATATGCGTCTGATCAAATCGCCCGCCGAGATGCAGCTAATGCGTCGCACATGCTCGATAGCCTCGCATGCCTTCAACGAGGTGATGGCCGAGACCCGTCCGGGCCAATCGGAGCATCAGCTATACGCCTCCATAGACTTTAAGTGCCGCATGCGCAGCGCCAGCTATTTGGCCTATCCGCCTGTGGTGGCTGCCGGCAAAAATGCCACCGTTATACACTATGTGAACAACACACAGCTGCTGCAGCCGCAGGAGCTGCTGCTGATGGACGCCGGCTGCGAATACGGCGGCTATACCAGCGACATAACACGCACCTGGCCCGTTAGCGGCCAATTCACGGATCCGCAGCGCACTCTCTACGACATGATGGAGCAGCTGCAAAAGGAGACAATTGGTAAAGGCAGCTGACAAAGAGCAAAATCCCTGTATAAATCATGTTTATTGTTTTCAGAGCTGATCATGCAACCGGGCGGCGAGACGCTGGATCAATTGTTTGAGACGACCTGCTACAGGCTGGGCAAATATCTGCAGGAAATTGGACTGGTGGATAAGCATCTGACCGATCACAAGGAGCTAGCCACGCAGGGCTACAAATTCTGTCCGCATCATGTCTCCCATTATCTGGGCATGGATGTACACGATACGCCGCATGTGCCGCGCAATACACGCCTCCAGCCGGGCATGGTATTCACCGTGGAGCCGGGCATCTATATTGATGAGAAGCGCACAGATGTGCCCGACGAGTTTCGCGGCATTGGCATACGCATCGAGGATGACATACTGATCAATGAGCAGGGCCAGATCGAGGTGCTAACCGCCGGCTGTGTCAAGGAGCGACGCGCCCTCGAAGATCTTTTCAAGTAGTTGCCATCAACGCCGACCCAAAATTCCTAGTCATAATTTACTCCCAACTAAAGTTTATAACCATTTGTGATCAGATCACGCGCATAACTCCGATCGCCCAGGGCCCATGTACATACACGATAAGTATACAGAAAAAAGAATCAAATACATTTAATTGTTCAAGTTCATAGAATTAGAATCTCTTAAAGCTTGGCAAACACTGGCTTCTCATCTTTGGTGAGCTGGGCGCCCACCGCCTGGGCAAAGTCCTCGGATTGCAGATAGAGCTTGTTGATAATACGCTGCAATAGACAGAAGGGCAAAGGTTAATATAGAACCCGTTTTTCAATCAGCCAGAGATAGCCCAGCCGGGCACTTACAATGTGATCGAGTCCCTCCTGATTGGTATGCTCCAGCGAATAGACCATGCTCTCCTTGGTCGTCTGCACGGCGATGGGACTCTTGCTGGCAATGTCCTCGGCCAGGGCGATTGCGCCGACCACCAGCGAGTCCTTGTCGGGAAATACGCGACTAACCAGACCGCTGCGCTCGGCCTCGGCGGCCTCAAAGCGACGGCCCGTGTAGCACAGTTCGCGTGCCAGCGACTGGCTGCCAATGGCCTTGGGCAGACGCTGCAGCGAGCCAACATCGGCGGCCATGCCGATGTCCACCTCCTTGACCTGGAAGAAGGCATCCTGCGTACTGTAGCGTATGTCCGCGGCGGTTATTAGATCGACGCCGGCACCAATGCAAGCCTGATGCACGGCCATGATGACGGGCTTGGGACAACGCTCGACAGCGCTAATCGAGTCCTGATACAGCCTAATGGTGCGCTCCAGCACAACGCCCTTGCGTGCCACATCCTCGCAATCGGCCAGCTGCTGGCCCATGCTCATCATCGATGACAAATCGATGCCGGCACAGAAATGCTTGCCAGCCGCGGATAGAACAATGGTGCGACAATCCGGATTTATGGCCAGCGTTTCGAAGCAGTCTTTGATCTCGCTGCGGATAATCATTGATGGTGATATATACATATATATACATATATGATATTTACACTTACAGCCACATATCCCTGTTGATCGCATTGAGCTGCTTGGGTCGATTCAGCTCCACATGGAAGACGAAGGGTTTGGGCGAACTGATGGCGAGAGTTTTGAACTTTGCGGCCACTTCGGTGGCGGCCTGAGCGCTGCTGCTGCTGCTGCTGCTGTGTGTTTTGTTGCGATAGGGCTGCATGACTGGCAAGGTAAATGGTGCAAGGTTTAGTTAAGCTGTTGCAACTGCTGCCAGTTGAATGCCACACACTCAGATTCGGACTTTGTACCGGTCGGTTGGACTCGGGTTTAATAAACCCAATTAGAGTACAACAATTATCCTAATCAACAAATTACAGCTGGTCACACTTACCGGCTACTCTAGGTGCCAGTCTAAAAGTATTTGTAAATCTGTGTAGCGACATGTTTGCGAATTAATTAATTGTTTTCAAAATCAGCCTTTTATATTTAGAGCGGTTGCTGGCACTTGTTGTACTTGTCGATAACTTCCTAAAACGATACTTTAACTTATCGATAATATGCGATTTTTTTATGCTTTTCGAAAATTATGAATTTTGACAGAGCCAACGTTTAACATGAATACCGATTGAAAACTAACCTTATATATTCGACTCTGTGTATTAGGTTTTTTGTTTATTAATTTTGTTTACTAAATTTAATAGAAGCGAAGGGAACCTAACAATGCTGGCAAATGTAATGGAAATCACGACTTGAAAAAAACAAAAAAAAATGTTTAATATAATATTTATTAAGTAAACATAATCCCCAAGCAAAGCCAAAGTTGTTTATTCCTTAAATAACAGACAAATAACATTGGATGCATCCGCTGCAACTTTTCTTTGTTTTCTTATCGATAATGAACTTAATCGCTTCAGCAGCTATTCGATATATCGATCGGATGCACGATTAATTGAGCTCAATATAGTCTATCGCGCGCTTATATTAAGTTTTTCAAGATGGCAGTTTGGTGCTGATTTAATCTCGTTTTCATTTTACCTGCCTTCGGAACAGTGAGGAAATCTAAATTGTCTTCGCCCGCAAACTCAATTAACTCTTTATATAAAGGGTGTGCTTGAAACAAGTTATTCCTTAGTAGATTTTAACCGTTTAAAGATTTGAAACGTGATATTAATCAACAATAATCTCGTGCATCTGAAAAAGAATTGTTCAGCAGACTTTCTTGTGTTGCACATTAAACATTGGTCTGTATTGGTAATGTTGCATATGGCAAAGTAAATGCTGTATTATGTATGTTTTTCGTGTCTATTTGTTAGTTTTATAAATTGCACTCGAAACACTTTGAAAAACGATAGCTATCGATAATGTACTTTTGACAATCGCTATTTGAAATTATCGAGTGTGCGCAACTTTAGGAAGTTTAAAACGTTTTTGTGTTGCAAAGCTTATCCTAATCAACGAAAATCTCGTGCATCTGAACAAAAGGTGATCTGCGATTTTCTTGTGCAATAAGTTAAATGTCGGTCTGCATTGACAAGGCTACATATGTATGTGAAAAAACGCATCAATTGTATGTTTTCTGATAAGCTTGTTTCTTTGTTTTATTTCGTGCCATTTGGAAAACCATAGTTATCGATAGTAAACGACACTATTGTGAATTCACGACTGCACCAACGTCACATTAGACCAACGCGCAGATTCTGCCGGGCAGACCAAAGACGGCGCAGTGCCGCTGATAAGCCGCCGGCGCTGCACTACCAACTATTGCCAATTATCATCTAAGGCAAACACGGACGGCACTTGAGATAAGCGCACTACAAAGCACACACACACACACAAACATTAAATTCTGCGCCTAAAACCCCAGTAAAATGAGCGACACACTGGATGTGCTCGTCTTTGGCTCGGCCATCATAGATTTCATCTGGTAAGTGGAACGAACGTTGCATTGAATTCATTGTCACGGCAGCCGCCACTTTTATATACCCCCAGCTACGCACCACGCCTGCCCAAGCCGGGCGAAACGCTGCATGGCCACAAATTTCAGACCGGATTCGGTGGCAAAGGCGCCAATCAGTGTGTGGCAGCCGCACGCCTAGGCTCCAAAACGGCACTAATTGCCAAACTGGGCGCGGACAGCTTCGGCACGAATTACATGAACCAGCTGCGCGCTGAGCACATCAACGTGGAGCATGTGCAGCAGATCGCCGGCCAAACAACGGGCGTTGCCCAAATCGCTGTGTCCGCTAGCGGCGAGAATAACATCATCATTGTGGTGGGCGCCAACAATTTGCTCAGCCCCAGCGATGTGACAAGCGCATCGCAACTATTCGCACAGGCCAAGGTGCTCGTCTGCCAGCTGGAGACGCCCATTGAGGCAACGCTGTGCGCTCTACGCGAGTTCCGGGGCATCTCCATTTTAAATGCGGCGCCGGCTATGGCACACTTGCCAGTGGAACTGCTGCGGCTGCCGAGCATCCTCTGCGTCAACGAGACGGAGGCGGCGCTCATCATCGGCGTGAAGAGCATCAATAGCATTAAGTAAAGAATTCCCTAAGTCAGTTGAATGCCCTTGCAGAGAGGACCGCTCCGATCTTCGAGAATAGTCGAGAATATAATGCAGTTTTTATATATCAACAATGCTCAGCCAAATCTCTGCAAGGGTATTTAAGCTTCGCTAGCCCAAAGAACCTCTATAATTTCATATTATATAACTTGTAACGCTTTCCAGTGAGGCGAATGCGGCTCTGAAATGCCTCATCGACCTGGGCGCCAACACGGTGATCATAACGCTGGGCAAATTGGGCGCCGTTTGCGCCTCAAAGGCCGATCCCATGGCATACGAGCTGGTGCCTGCACCAATTGTGCCCGCCGATCTGGTGGTGGACACAACTGGCGCCGGGGATGCTTTCATTGGCGCCTTGGCCCACAACTTGGCGCGTTATCCGGAAAAAAAGCTGTCGGCGCACATTTTAGCCGCCTGCCTAGTGGCCTCCAAGTCGGTGCAGCTGCCGGGCACACAGTCCAGCTTTCCATATGATTAAGAGAAGGAAGGAAGACTTTTTCCAAGTGCCTACACGGAATGTACTAACAAATAACGGACCGAAAATAATAAACTAAATGATTTATAAAAGCACCTAGAGTTAGTTTGCGATACCAAACAAATATTTGTATATCAAGCATTTGGAATTTTCGTGGTGAATCGTGCCAAAATGTAGTTCGTGTTCGTGTCGTGCTGGGAAAGCAACACGAGGCCATCTCTAGCTCAGCACCTGATCATTGTAGAATGAATGAATGCGGCATTAGTTGTTTTTATGACAATATTTAATGCGCTATTTGTGTTAAATCGTAAGTATAAAACGAGAAAAAAATTGTTTAAACTGCTTAATGCTCAATTTTGGTCAATTTACATAGACGAAAACTGAATTTTTGCAAATGCAATTTGCATAGTGTATTCGGGTGTCTGTCTGTCTGTCTGTGTGTCTGTGTGTGCATGGTTTCACAAATTTCTTTAAAATAATAATTGGTTATTTATGCGTTGCGTTCATTTCTTGCCCGACTTCTTAATGCCGCCACCCACTAGGGGTCCCTTTTTGGAAGCCTGCTGTTTGGCTGCTTCGAGCGCCTTTTGTTGGTCCTTTTGCTTCTGCTTGAACGCCATATCCTCATCATCCATCTCTTTGCCCTCCTTCTTGGGCGCCTTCAGTGGCTTCTTTTTACCGCCCTCACGACCAGTCATTTTCTATAATTAAATACACAAATATTAATTTTCCTTTTCTGGAAGCGTAGCAAAATAGTCACGCACTCGCACGTTTTCCCAACTTTTCTATTTAGTGTTGACAAGGGCTCAAAATATACTGAATGTCAAAAACTTTAGGTATGTCGATATTTGTTAATTTTGGACTCGAGAAAAGATAGTGTGACCATTCAATAATGCCGATACTTTTACTTTAAAACCATGTTACATATTGCTGAAATAACTATATTTATGATTTAAATTTAATATAATAATGCATATTAATATGTAAATCTTAATAATATACATTATTTTGAGCGTGTTAGCCTTATATAAGTCATACAATCAGAGTGTAATCAACATATCGCAATAGTCACATATAACCATCGATAGCTGTCTTGGCACACCGATTTTTTTTCTGTCAAGATCTCTCGATAGTTTAGCACACTGCTCACGTTTTACGAGCACTTCACGAATAGCGTTCGTTAAGTGAGCACGCGGCTTATTTCATCGCCAAGTGGGAAATTCTATTTCTGCAAAAGAAGTTTTTATTCTGTGACTTTTGTAAGAAGTTTAATAACTGAAGGTATTGTGCTTTTCTTTTATACAACTCTTTTTTTTACTGCGAACTACTACAACTAAAAAGAATAACGAACAGTGCATCCATTATAAATTTGTCATTGATTTTTTTTCTTCACGTTCACCTTGCACTAGTTTTTAGTTATGTAATGTGCTTATTTTTTTATGTGTCGGTGTTGGTTTAATATTGCGGTGTATGAATCTAACTGTATATTGTGGCCATGGACCACGGCGCCATTAGAAAATGTATAATTAATTTCATATGAAAATAACAAAAATGATGCATAAATTGTGCTTACATAACCACAAAATTATTCGCAGACGAAAGCGCAACGCTGTGCAAAATTTAACACTAATGATGCAGCGTCTAATATAAGTCACAAGGTAAAACAATCGTCCGTGTCCGTGTCCTCTTTTCCAATGCACCCACACACACCTGCAATGTGCTAAGAACGCTCACGAGTTCTAACCTTAAAAAATTTTCGCAAGAAAAAGTTGAAAGCAAGCAGAGGAAAAAAACGGTGCCACACAAGCAAGCTGTCGCACATACACACACACACACACACACACACTTGCATGTGTACAATTTGCGCCAGCTGCTTTTGTAACGAATCTAATTGAATTCCCCACTTTTTTACATGTATATGTGCAAAATTTTCACTCTTTTTTTATTGTTAAAAGTGTGACAATTACGGCTAGAAAAGCGGCACACGCATACATACATGTACGTTCGTATGAATTCCATGTGCTTGTCTCTCCATCTCTCTCTCTCACTCACTCGCACGCTTCGCCGTTTACACGCGCAAGAATCGCAGCGAATAAATATGTCTGTGTTGGTGTATTATATATATATGTATATATTTTTTTTTTTTTGCATTTTCTCGCGTCTCTTTAAGAGCACATTTCTTCTTCCATTGACCAATGACCGCTTTAATTTTGTCGGTGTTCAAACCCCCAAAAAATGTTCCATTACATTTACCTGGCTGACAATGCTTACAAAAACCAGAACCGGTTGATTTGGCAGAGACAATCACCGAGCGCACCAGATGCTGTTGCTGCTGCTGCTGCTCTTTGTGACGTCAGCAAAGCAAACGCTTAATGTAAATATGCCGCTTGTGATTTTCGTATTTATTTTTGCCCTTTTGTGTGGCCTTTTTAGCGCCATTTTGCATTTGGTGTTTTCTAACCGATGCCAATCATCGATAACATAGTTGAAACGTCCTGTCCTGTCTGGTATTGTGAAACAAACATTGACGAATTAGCGAATTTTCATGCTCTAAGGTTGCTTTATGCAGTTGCCAACTGTTGGAATTGGCGAGCGATAAAAGAAATCGACGCCCTCGATGATGCGTCAGCAGTTAAAGTTCTGGAAATTTCATGCATAAGTTGGCTTTCTATTGTTGGAACTCGCCTTTCGCTGTTCGCTGATCGCGAATAATTGCGTCACGCCTGTCTGGCAACCCCATTAACATGCTGCCGTACTTAGCCCATTAATCTGATTTTACTGCAGGGCCAGCGCACTTGAACTTATTTGCCTAAAATAGCCACAATTGAGTTTTGGGCCACATTAACTCCGCTGCATTTTTGGCGCGTTGCCATCATCATTTGTCGCTCGGCAGACAGCCATTAATTTGGCCGCATCTAGCGTTCACTTTTTATGTAATTGTCGGCGTTTCAAAGACCTTGAAAATTGCTTACATAAAAAGGTTGTATTCGTAGCGGCGTTTATCTAATCGCCGTACGCACATTTCAATTTTGTTGCCTTCCGCCTGCAAAAGGCCCTGTGACGTCGCACTTGCTCGTAGTGTTTAAGAGAGCATAAGACAGCGAGAGCGAGAGAGTGTCAAAGAGAGCGCAGCACATGCGTCAAATTTTCCACTAGTCACATGCTACGCTGTGAACGCGGGCGTCAACGCTGCTGCTGACGTCGGCGCGTTGCCAACTGAGTACAAATTTACATTTTTGGCAAGCATTCGGTTTTGCCGTGAAGGCGCTTCAAACCTCGAAAGGGGTAAATGAAAAACAATTGTTTAAATTGTTGTCTTCTCGATTTTTTTGGCCAACAATAATGCCAATACAATTATTTTGTATCTCCATATGCCTCTATTCTCACTTCCTTTTCTTATCAGTGTCCGGCCCGTAACTCTGCTGCCTGTGAACTGATTAACAGTGTTATGCAATCGCAATTGGCATTGAATTCATTGCTGTCACTGCCAGGCACATGCGTTGATAAACCATATACATATGTGTATATATAGAAGAGATGATAGGCTCTGATCTGCTCTCTCGTTCTCGATCATTTGCTGCTTTTGCGCACACGTGCAAAAGCGTTGTGTGCGTGTTTTAGCTGTCTAGCATTTGTTGCCAACTGTCTCTTAATAGTTTGGGCTTAAACGCTTTTGTTACCGTTATGCGACCCTCACTCTCTATCTCTCTCTCTCGCTCGCTCGCTCGCTCTCACGCAACTGTTGCGTTGCGACTGCGACGCGTGAGCACCTGAACTTGACTCTGCCTCTGCCAGCAGAGGCAGCAGCTGACCGACGCAGCGCAGCACAGGCTAGCTCGCCGCCTCTGCTGTACGAAGCGTTCACAAGCAATTTAGTTGCCGTCCGGTGCAGACCTTTGATTTCGCAAGGAATAAAGGATAAATAATTTTTTTTCGGTGCTGTGATATTTAAACACAAACAAATTGTACGTATTACAAATTAATTGCATTTAAAGTGCCTAACAATATCAATTGATTCAACATCAATAACAATAACTGAACAGCAGCAATAATAATTGAAAGAAAGCAGCAAGCATTGGTGTTTAATTTTTTTTAATTTTTGTTTTCGTTGCTTGGAATAAAAGAAATTTTTTTTAAAACGTTACATAAATGTGCAAAAGCATTAACCGATTGAAAAGTTGTTTAATAACAAATGCAGCGTCTGGTGTTTACAATTGAATATCAATTATGTAGTTAAACAATTTTCAACTTTTTTTTCTTCTGGTGATAAAGGCAGTTATGCAATCGACATTAAAGGGCGTCTGCCCTGTTTTTTTTTTTTTTACAAGCAAGTGCAAACCGATAAGCAATACACCATATAACAAAAGCCGTTACACGTGCAACTTCGTCTAGCTCTTATTTTCCCTTGCTGCTGATTATTATTATTATATATATGTATATATATATATATTTTGCCCGTTGAACTGTTACATCACAGTCGCGCGTGCTCTTTGCAAAAGCTCTTTCAATCAGCCGTACTTTGGAGATTAGATAACAGGCCAACGCTTTTTACAGTTGTTTGCGTCTGCCCTCAGCGCACCCACAACTCTCCCATCAATAGAATTCTCTTGCACGCTCGCCCTCTCTCTTAAATGACCAGCCGCTCTTGCTGTGCAAAGTGATTACATAAATGCGGTTTTCGTCAATGAAAATTGGCCTAGACTTGGTCTGCCGGTGGCTGCTAATTTAATTTTGTGCCACATTTAAGGCAACAATAACCAATAACAATGAATAAATTTGGCTATGCTACACTTGAAATCTAAATTTAACAACACAACAGAACGAAAAGAAAGCGCTCTCTCGCTCTTTTTTTGCTCCGACACTTTGGTCAATGTCAGCTGCAAGAACATTGGCCATACTTTTTTCTGTAGCTAGCCATCCCCCTTACACCAATTGGCAAGCTGCTGTGCTCTTGGCATTTCAATAGACTTGAAAGCGCCATCTATCACCATGTTATACAAGCGAATAAATTATGCAATGTGTGCACACTCATCTACCTGTACATGTTCTCATTGCCATGTTCTCAATTTGCTCTTAATTGAGACTGAGCGTTAATCTATTATTGCCGGTCTTAAGAAAGCTCAAACCGTTGGGTGCCTAAATGCATAAACGTGGCAGTTGGCGGTTACAAAACTGATTCATAAGCAGAAATACATAAAAAAAAAAAAAAAAACAAAAAAAATCCCGCAAACTTCGATCGCTGTTTTTACTAACACCATCACATGCATGTGCTCGTATAAACAATAAGCGCACCAATACAATTACACAAACAATTGCGAAGCCGCCTGACAACAACGAACGTTGCCAAGCGCACTTTTGTGTTTAAATTAACATATATATACACACACACACACACATACATATCAATGCTTGAAATTAACATACACACACACATACACATTTATATACATATCAATTTTAATTGCTGATTTCGCAGACGACAGCAAAGAAAAAAAAAACAATTGTCCATAGTCTAAAAAAAACTCTGCCCTATAATGCCGGCTTGCTGCCGGTCTTACTTTATTTAACTTACATATACATATGTACATATATTTTGTTTATTAACCAACTTCATCATTTGCATGCTTAGCTAGTTTAATCTAGTTTAACTACTTAATCATTTAACCTCATTTTGTGTTGCATCTGCACAAAACGCAGCGCAAAGTAGCCGCGACTTACGGAGCTCATCGAACCTTGGTTGGCCATTCGATTGACCAACTGCCTCAAAAGTACTCGATACGATTGAGGGTGGCATCGATAATCGATTGGTTGTCGCGCGGTATCGATTGCTCTCGTTAAGTTGGGCGCTTTCCGTTGCCGTTTTAAATTTCATTCATGCACGTTATAAATATTTTCATTTGGTTTTGGTGTCTATCAATTTGTTGTAAATATTGTAAAATTGTGTCTAAAAGTGAAATGTGCTCATACAAACAATGCAAACGATTATCAAGAATGCAAAATCACAATCATTAACCTCACAAACTGACAACTGACTGACTGAGCTGCGATGGCAGAAGAATATGTTTGATGATGCTTGGAGGTGGTGGAGGTGGAGAAGGAGTAGGAGGAGGAGAAGACAATTTTTGTAATCATTTTACTTGGCACTTGCGTGTGTGTGTTTATAGCAAAATGGGCAAGGATTTCGATGCTATTGGCTTCGCCAAGGACTTCGCTGCCGGTGGCATCTCCGCAGCTGTCTCAAAGACTGCCGTCGCACCCATCGAGCGTGTGAAACTGCTGCTGCAGGTTCAGCACATCTCGAAACAAATCACCCCCGATCAGCAATACAAGGGTATGGTTGATTGCTTTATCCGCATTCCAAAGGAACAAGGTTTTGCTTCATACTGGCGCGGTAACTTGGCCAACGTTATTAGATATTTCCCAACTCAGGCTCTGAACTTTGCCTTCAAGGACAAGTACAAGCAGGTAAGCATCACCATTACCATTCCCATTTAAAGCAGACGGCAGACGATTCTCTAACTTGGGTCTATTGTAGGTCTTCTTGGGTGGCGTTGACAAGAACACCCAGTTCTGGCGTTACTTCATGGGCAACCTGGCCTCCGGTGGTGCCGCTGGTGCAACCTCTCTGTGCTTTGTCTACCCATTGGATTTCGCTCGTACTCGGTAAGTGGCACAATAATAATAATAATAACAAGTAAGAAACGAAACTATAATTGGGGGTTTTACTTTTAGCTTGGCTGCTGATACTGGCAAGGGTGGCGCTCGTGAATTCACCGGCCTGGGCAACTGCTTGACCAAGATCTTCAAGAGTGACGGTATTGGTGGCTTGTACCGCGGCTTCGGCGTCTCTGTCCAGGGCATCATCATCTATCGTGCTGCATACTTTGGCTTCTACGATACTGCCCGCGGCATGTTGCCCGATCCCAAGAACACACCCATTTACATTAGCTGGGCCATCGCTCAGGCTGTTACAACTGTTGCTGGTATTGTGTCCTATCCATTCGATACTGTCCGTCGTCGCATGATGATGCAGTCTGGCCGCAAGTCCACCGAAATCATCTACAAGAACACAATTCACTGCTGGGCCACCATTGCCAAGCAGGAAGGCACCGGTGCCTTCTTCAAGGGCGCCTTCTCCAACGTTCTCAGAGGCACTGGCGGCGCTTTCGTGCTTGTGTTGTACGATGAAATCAAGAAGTACTTGTAAATTAAATTATTAAATTATTCAAAACAACAAACAACAACAACAAACAACAACAACAACAACAAACCACTACCAGCTAATTATATTATATAAATTGTAACAACAACAAAGGAAACTAGCGAAAAAAAAAACAAAAACCACAAAGAACAGCGAGAAACATCAACAATAATCCCCGATATAATTAACAAATTATATTATATATAATAACTGGAATATAATTTAATTGCACTTGCATAAATAGCAAAAAGAACACTTGAAGAACATCAAGGATGGCCAGAAAACAACAACAACAACAACAACAAGAAGAAGATGATGATGATGAGCAAAAGGAGCTGTAGCTGGATATTGGCGGAACACGGAGCGACGGCAACACAACCAAACTTGAACCCACAAACAAAACACACACACCCCACACACACACACACACACACACACACACAGCAGGAGCAGGAGCAGGAGAAACTAAAACAACAAAATCAGACGAACATTCTAGACATATATATTATTTATAAGCTAGTATTCTTGTTAAGTTCGACAGGTGATTGTGTGGCTGAGCGCGGCTGTTTGGCTCGGCTCTGTTTCGCCTAGCAACAACGCCCACCACGCCCCTTTTGCCAATCGCGTGCATGTTGTTATTGAAACGGAAAAAGAGAGTGCCCCCAATACAAAAGAAATATACGAACAACAATTTCTTTAGCCTCTGCTGTAACAACAAACCAACAAAAAATCAACCTGCGGTTGGTTAAAAATATAAAAATTGATAAAAATAGTAGACAAATTGTGTTTTACTTTGACAACCAACTCGCTCTCTCTCTCTCTCTCTCTCTCTCTCTTTCTCTCCCTCTCCCTCTCCCATCCGCTTTCTTAAACGTTCCCCTGGCAGAAGAGAGAGAGCTTTTTTGCAATTTTCTTCAGTGCATATTCGTCCGATTGAACCGATTGAAACTGTATTTCCGCTAGCAAACTCACCTCGAGGTGGATATTGAATACGAATGCAAATGATTCTCGCCAATTCATCTTGAAAACTTGTTAGCCAAAGTTTCTGGCACAAAACTTATTATGCAAAACTGACATATTATGCCAGGTATGTTTTGTTCCCAGGAATCGAGTTTTAACGCAATTGAAATGGAAAAACAAATGAAAATCCAAGTAGTCTCGCAATTGGACGTCATGGTTTTATGTTCAATTCAAAATTATTTCATGTCAGACATAGCTGGTTTTACAACAAACCCAAATTTTTCGGCAAAAAACTTCAATTATTTTAACATGTTATTTTCTTCTGACTTGAATATCCTTCGGAAACTATAAAGCTAGCGCAGAATAAACGGAAAACGCAACTCACAAGAGAGAAGAGAAGAGAAGAGAAGAATTAGTTGAAACAAACAATTGACAACAATCAATCAAATCAAAAGGCCAATTAGAGGATTCCGAATCGAAGAAGAGAAGAGAAGAAACCCACAACTGAAGTGTTAAACACAAGTAACTCGACAAGATGGGCGATGAAGGTGGCGGCATGAGAGCTGGGGGCGATCTCAAGTCCTTCTTAATTGATTTCATGATGGGCGGCGTATCGGCCGCCATTGCCAAGACCGCGGTGGCGCCCATCGAGCGCGTCAAACTGATTCTCCAGGTGCAGGAGGTATCCAAACAGATAGCACAGGATCAGCGCTACAAGGGTATTATAGATTGTTTTGTGCGCATACCACGCGAACAGGGATTTGCATCATTATGGCGCGGCAACTTGGCCAATGTGATACGTTATTTTCCAACACAGGCTCTCAACTTTGCCTTCAAGGATGTGTACAAGTCGGTGAGTGAGTGTGTGTGTGTGTGTGAGTGAGTGAGTGAGTGAGGTTGTGGCGCACCAAGAAAAATACCAAACTGTCGTTTTTATGTGCTTTTCGTTTTGTTTCGATTTTCAGGTATTTTTAGGTGGCGTCGATAAAAAGAAACAATTTTGGCGCCACTTCATGGGCAATTTGGCTTCTGGTGGCGCTGCCGGCGCCACATCTTTGTGTTTTGTCTATCCGCTGGACTTTGCTCGTACTCGGTAAGTTTTGTGACTTTAATTGAATTCAAATCAATGGCTAAACTATTGCCAAGGTTGCCACTTGGCTAAATTATTTGTAAGCAAAAAATAGAGCAAATACCGCCTTTTGGTATATTATCTACATATGTACATATGTATATTTTATAATCATCTCGTAATATATGTCCATCGTGTTCGCACTTTCAGTTTGGCTGCAGATGTGGGCAAGGGAGGGCAGCGCGAGTTCAATGGACTGATCGACTGCCTCCGAAAGGTGGTGAAATCGGATGGACTGATTGGACTGTATCGCGGCTTTATTGTGTCCGTGCAGGGCATCGTTATCTATCGTGCCGCATACTTTGGATTCTACGATACGTGTCGCGACCACTTGCCAAATCCAAAGAATACACCCTTCTACGTTAGCTGGGGCATTGCCCAGGTGGTGACTACCATTGCTGGCATTGCATCCTATCCGTTTGATACGGTCCGTCGTCGCATGATGATGCAGTCGGGCCTGAAGAAATCGGAAATGGTCTATAAAAATACCGCCCACTGCTGGGTGGTGATTGCCAAGCAGGAGGGCCTCGCTGCCTTTTTCAAGGGCGCCTTTTCCAATGTCATTCGCGGCACTGGCGGCGCCCTCGTCCTCGCTATTTATGATGAATTTAAGAAGTACGTTTAAATTATCCGCCCCCCGCCCCCCGCCACCCCCACACCCCACCCCCCTCCGGCCCCTGTCCCACGCCGTGGATGTTCTGGAAATAGCCCATCATCATCATCATTAAATAGACCCAAAAAACAATGGAATTATCGAGATCAGAATTTGCCAATCGCTTATCGAAATGCATCTGCATGAACTGTTACCCTACAACACCCCTCTACAGTGGATCAATGTGATTTTGGCCTTGTTTTCTTTTTCTTTTTTTTTTTGTGGCTATTTCAGAAATTTACCATAAATTGACAGTGTAATGAAGGATATTAAAATTAACTCAATAACTGCGCAGCTAATTTTCCTTGTTCTCTTTATCTGAAGTTTTCGCCCGGTTGTGGAACTCTGCTACGTACTGCTGTGCGTACACATTGTTAGTCAAGTTGCCAACCAGCTGCCGTTAGAAAGAATTTGCTCAAATTTGTTGGCTGCAAATACTCGATTTATTTAAAACAAATAATTACAATTTTTTTTTTTTTTAGCTGAAGTATTTTTTTTGGCTGTATTAATATTTTAAGTGAAATAAATGTACTATAAACTGCGCAATATATCTATGTTAATCGAACAGTTTTTGCTATTTGCTGATCAACATTAGTCAAGTTGCATTCATTTATTAAAACTGATCGAAAATTGCGCAGTTGATTGTTGTGGAATGTGTTGAGGAGAGTGTTTGACATGGCTAAGACTGCAAACATATTAGTCAAGTTGCCCCCCATCAGCAGCGAATAAGCAAATAAGAAGAGCCAATTTTTGTACAGTTACAAAATACGAATAATTTATTGAACTTATTTTTTGTATTTTTTTGTTGCCTTGTGTTTATTGAACTTAAATGTTAGCAGGCGTTAAAGTTAAAGTAAGTATTAAAATAACATTAAAAACAAATCAAGCCGCACACGCTGAGCGTACCGAGAAAGCGCCGAACTGAACCAGAACTAAACTAAACTGAACGAACTTTCAATTGAGCTTGTTCACAATCGTTGTTGCCGTTAGATGTAAATGAGCAGAAAAGGAAAAAACAACAAAACAACTTTCCGAACAATTGCACAAATTGCACTTAAATCATAAACTACCCTACGTTGGCTTTCGTGGTGGGTGCGCTGCTTGCCTTTTTATTTTTTTTTATTTTTGATTTATCTTGTGTGCGCATGACTATTAAATTGGTTCCATTGTATATCGAATCAGATCAGATCAGATCAGATCGCTGCTCGGCTATGCTGCAAATGGACGTTAATGGGTGGCGCCCGATCTGTGCGCCAGGAATAAGAAGTATGTGCCCGCCGCATAGGCCAAGAAATTGAACAGTCCAAAAACGCCAGCCGCCGTATTGGAGCCATGGCCATAAGTGTTCGATTCGGCCCATCTGGCCAGCTGCACAATGAATGCAATGAAGTAGAGCAGTGTCAGCACAGCGGTCGTTAGCAGTTCCTGTGTGTGAGAGAGAGAGAGAGAGAGAGCGAGAAGTAAGCTTGGTTTAGCTGCAGTATGACCAGGTAACTCGAAAATACTCACAGAGAATATCCAATTGACGGCCACATTGAGCGCCTCGCGTATGCCCAGAAAATAGGCGGCTATCAGCAGGATGGTAATAATGAAAGAGATGACAACAACAAAGAGGAAGAAACTTGTTGCAGCCGCTTGTGCAGGTGAGGCAAGCGCCATGCAAATGATGCCCAATATCTGAAATAAGATCAAATTCAAATTCAAATAATTCATAAATATGCATATTTAGTAGACAAGCAAATTTCTTGATCTCAATTGGCATTAAATATTGTTTTTTTCTTTTTTTTTTTTTTTGGTGACATGATGTCACTTTAAGCAATTGAATACAATGGCAACCAGTTAATTGCCTCTTGCATATACACATAAATACAAAATTACTAAATCGTTGAGCTGAGAACCTGCAAAATTTGAACATAATAACAAGTGAGAACTTTGCAACCGACTGCGAAATACTCTTGATGTGGCCGTAGCCTCTACTTACATACATATATTTGGTTCACACTCGGTAGATATAGAATTTCGCGCTTGCCAAACCGTTTTTTTTAACACTTTAACTTGGATACATACGAGTCTCTCTTTGGGATATTTGCCTTTATGCGGACAGATGGACGCGAGCAGTGCACAAAACCAATATGCCCGTTTTCACTTTGTGATTCGAGTATAAAAAAAAAAAGTACGCAGCGACTTGGCAATGGCAACGCTGCACTTTGACGGTCAGTCCGTGTACGTGTGTCTGTACGTGTGTGGGCGCCGATGGCACAGATTTCGATGACATGCCCATTTTGAGTTTCAGATTTGTTTTTGCCCACAATTAAATAGCAATAAGCATTAGGCGGCAATCGTACAGGTGCAGGTACAGCTTTCTGTGTGTGCTCGCTTAAAACAAAAGGCAAGAAAAAAGTGAAAGCTGAAAGTTGCAGACATTGCCAAAGCCAAAGGCGACCTGCTGGCAATAACAACAGCAACAGCAGCAGCAGCAGCAGCGACTGAAGTCAACTGGTTCTTGTTTATGTTATTGTTTGTCTTTCGCATGTGTTTTTGTTGCTTTGAGCTGCTCAAACACACACACACACACACTTAATAGTTTTGTGTGTGTGTGTGTGTGCGAACTTATGATTGCGTGAAGTAAAAGCGCCCCCTGGCGCGCAATGTTGATTGAACCGCAGTGTGGTTGCAGCCTGCACTTGACCTTAAACATATACATACATATGTATTTTCAACAGAAGTAGACAACTCGGCTTAGAAGCTCATTCACAAAAATATGCACCAGCCCATTTGAAATATAAAGATGAAACGCGAAATGTTCAACATTTGAAATTTATTTATGGATATGGTGAGCAATTACATACATATGTATTTGGTTTTAATATATAGCAATCACAGTCCACAATATATACATATGTATGTATATAGTAAATGATTGTCTATTTGAGCATAAGCAAGAGAAAATTATGCCCAGACAATCAAATTCATGTGATTCGATCGTGTATAATTTGATTCGTTCGCTGGGTATGGTATATCATAAATGTTTAAATTGCCTTGTGAAGCATGAAAATCGAATAGAATCTCACCACACACACATATACACAAAGGTACATGTGTATGCATATGTGTGCATACTCGCCTGATCGATGGCGCATGACAGCAAGGCTGCCATTTGCTAACATATCGATGAAATGCAATCATATGGCAACATCTACATGGGGCGCAGGATCAGTGTCGGTCTTTGCCTTTGAAGTTCAATGGCAGCACGATAACGATAGCACGCCAAATAGTGCAGCTTCCACACTTGCGCTCGTCGTGCAAGTGTGACGTCATCGGACAGCGTGTAAATAAACAAACCGAATTGTGTGCTTTGCCTATGTGTGTGTGTTGACTGAGCTAACAAACAAATAAAAGCAAACGTAATTGTTTATGACAGAGTGTCAATGCGAACTTTAAGATGAGCTCACTTGGGCGTTTGTACTTAGTCAACGTTCATTTAAATGAGCTCGAACCTAACCCATAAAAAAAAAACACCATTTTGCATATTTTGAATCGAAACGCTTTGTGCTCGCCTTTTTTATAGTAACCCGGCTGCGCCAAACGCCTTTGGTCAAAAAATTCTTGAGATTTTTGTGTGCCAGCAAAAAAAAAAACAAATGTGTGTCATAATTTCCGTTTTGGGCCGCAACAAACTATAACAATGTATTAAATAGACAGGCAAACATGCTTGGCCGCCGCCGGCACAGCTTCCAAAATATATCATATGCATACATACATACATACATGCATATATGTATATGTATGCGTATATGCAATATCTTACGTAATGGCTATTAAAATATTTCGAAATAGTCAAATAAATCGTGGATCGCGACGGCACAATTTTCGGTTCTTATCGTACGTTCTGCCCATCCTCGTTCAAATTTGCATATATGTAGATTGGTTAAATATGCGCTACAGACACGATCCAACCATATATATGTAGATTATTCTTACACACGACCCTGGCACGACATAAATAGCTGTATATGTGTGCGTGTGCGTGTGTGTGTGTGCGTGTGTGTGTGTGTACACGATTCGACAACAACAGGTTTGTCAACACGCTGCCCAAATGTTTGACCAACATAAATAGCCAGAGTTTCCGTTACTTTGGTTTAGCTGGAACTGGAACTGGAACTGGAACTGTAACTGGAAGTGGAACTGGCACGCATATTGCAATCTTATCGCTATATAGCGCTCTATAGCCATAGTCCGCTGATACGACGGACGGCCAGCTGGTGCGTCTTGGCGGGCTATCGTTTTGTTTGTCAGCCAGTTTATTTGTTTGATGGTCGATAAGATTCACGAAAATAGAATAGAACCAAAAAAAGAGAAAATGAACAAGAAAAATGTACCGCTCGACCACGGATCGTATGAGTAATGCCTGCGTCGTCCCTGGTTAAGGACGAACACTTGGCCTCGACCAGCTGGTTAAAAAGGCGGACAGTCTGGCCTTATCTGGCCCGGGGCCTGGTCGACGTCCATTATCGATCCGATATCGGTGCGTATGAGTAATGCGACGTGTCGCTATGAATCATGTGACCAGCAGCAGCTGCGACCGGCCAGGATTATTAGCTAATTGTTATCTCTGGCGCGCTATCAACTCGATTAGCTTAGTTAACCTAATAGACATTCCCATCATAATGGCAATATCATACTTTTAATAATCAAGACTGTTAAACGATTTTAAAACGAACCGGTTCGAGTCCGGGATTCCAAATTGAAAATGGAACTGGTTTATTTTGATAAAGAACAGAAGAACCTGAAGACTGAACTGAATCACAATTTTGAAAAGCCTGTTTAGGACCGTGAACCGAACCAGTCGATATTTTTGTATGGATACCCAAGGTTCCAGTTCTTGTCTTTCTTATATAGGAAAACTATCCCATTCAAACATAATCGCATATTCTCGCAATGGAGAGAATTGCAGCTTTCAGAAATTAGATGGCATTATCTTTATCTATTTGTTGCTGTTCTCTCTTATTAAACAATAATTTAAAAAAAAACCCATCAATTATGAACATGTTGTGTAAATTGTGTATTATAATCAACATATATGATTGTAGAGTACATGCGATTACTCGAATACAAATGCTTAAATTTAAACATGTTAATTTCTCAAAAAGGTTTTACTAGCTTATATTTATGGCCATTTTGAACTTAACATTTTTGTGTACTCGAGTCTTTTCTCTTTGAGTATAAACTGACTATCAGTTGTCGAAAAGAAAAAAGAAATAGATAAGATTAACGTTGTACAAAAACAAAAACAAATATGCATTTAATGCTGAAGACGCAGTCTGTTTGGCTTGTTTTCAACACAACACATGCATTTAAATGGCTTCAACAGAAGTACAGTTGCGACATGTTTTCGACATTTGAGAAGCGCATAGAGAGGGCGTGCACAATTGACAGGCAATTGCAGGGTTAATCGTAGCGATTAGTGTAATGATATAATTTGTTTGTCTCCAAATGAAGCTTATTGATTTTCTGGCCACAATTTGTGCCCAATAATGGCCGCATACCGTTTGCATTATTAATCTGCTGTGTCCTTGTCGCTGTGTGTGTGTGTGTGTGTGTGTGTGTGGCAGTTGGGCTTGCCACAAACACAATCTGCGCCTGATCTTTGCCCAGCGCAGCTTTCTCCATGCCTGTTGTTGTACTTGCTTTGCTGTTGGAATCTTGTGTGCGTGTGTGTGTGTGTGTGTGTGTGTCAAATGTTGTTGTTGTGTTTGTTGTTGCGTGTTTGTTGTTGCGTGTTGGCGGCCACCTGTGGGCGGTCGACATGCACACAGCAAAAAATATCGAACTCAATTTCTTTTCCATAAATTGAAAGCCCTTTTTTGGTGTTCAATTCAATTTCAGAGTTGTTATTGAAAAAATGCGCAGCCACAATTTCAATGCTCTTCTCAATTTGGTATTGCAAAAGTCGCTTGAGTTGAGGCTGGGCTCTGCGCCGCGATGGTACTCGTGACTAGAAGCTCGCCTGGCAAACGCTTGACCCCCGGTTCGATGACCAGTAGAAGAAGATTAGATCAACGCTTTTTCTCAGCACTTTTTTTAACTTGTGTGTGTTTTTTTTTTGTTTATAAATAAATTCGCATTCGGATTTTCAGTTGGAAATAGAAGAAAGAAAACATTGGCTTCAATTTTAGATGGATTCCGCGCGGTTTTAATTGAAAATCAATATTGTAATTGTTATCAATTGAAATCAAAGTTTTGTGCAGTGTATTTACTACACCCAAGCACACAACTACATGTATTTACATGATATATATATATGTATTATGATATATATAGTCGGCTATTGATGGCTGCAGTTGGCCCAGTCCATGTGGTTATTGTGGGTTGTGGCCATTTGCATGGCCAACTGTTGGCGGCTTCCCACGCGCCCAGAGTTGGGCTCACACACACACACACACACACATATATATATAGTATATATATATTTGCTGTGAAATCGAACAGCTGTTCGAAATTTGTAAGTTTTTCACTGTTAAATTGTAAATCCCGCGATTCTCAGCTGTCGTACATTATCTGATATATCTGATATATCTGATATATATATATATATATATATATATTGTATAAGCCATCGATTTCTGGCTGGCAAAAGTCGATCGACATCGAATTGTTGGCCACATGGGCGACGGGGCCTATCTTATCCGTCTAATGAGATCCTGACACACACACACACACACACACGTAACTTATAGATAGCTGCTCAAGAGAGAGAAACGCATGCCCGACCCGGCAAATACCCTGTACATATGCGTCGGCTGGCCTGAGATTCAAGTGAGTGCCAAAAATCATAAATAATTCCCCTAGAGAATTTTTTTTAAATTAATTTTCCAGTTATGCTCAAGAAAAACTGCATCTAAAAATCGATACTTATCGATTTTGGAGCGTTTCGAGTAACACGAACGCGTGGTATACGAAATTCTTAATGCTACATTTGAAGTCCTTTATAAGCGCGCAAAGGGAAGTGTTGGAAAACGATATCTATCGATTTGGAAGGAGCGCAAGATGCCATCGATAATGTGAAATAAACTCGATTTTCGCTCGGTTTACAATTGTGTCTACTTAGAACTTGCAATCTTACATACCCGATTTTTAACGGACTCCTAACATTTACAGGGTATAAAACATAATGGCGGCCAGGTGGCATGAAATGTGCATTAATTGACAAAAGGCGTTGAGAAATCTATAGATAAAAGTTCAATTTACACAGCATATCATTTCGACTCTATATATGCCTGATAAGCTCTTGGAAAGGGTATGGTGCTGGGTAGAGTGTGAGAGAGAGAGAGAGAGAGGGGGGGGGGGGGGGCATATCATAATTTTCGACTGTTTCCAGGCGACTGTTTTGAGCGCCATCTGGCGTGCGATAGATGGTACTTACGAATTGGACAATCTTTATAATGCCCGGCGCCGTTCTGTAATAGTCCATATTGATGCGTATCGCGCTCCAGAAGCCGCCATTATCGCCGGCGGACGGATTGCCGCCAGGTGGGCCAGTTGTTGTTGCTGTTGTTGTGCGCTCGACGGTGACGACGGTCTCGACCATTTTGTTCTCGATATTGTTATTTGTACTCGTTTTCTTAAGTAGGACTTAAGCCTGCAAACTATTTCATATAGAAAAAAAAAGACCAAAAAAAAAAAAATAATTGAAATACACTTTTATAGGAATCTCACAAACTGCGACAAACGATCTTGTCGTCGCGATTGTCACAAAAAAACAAGACAAAAAATATGCATAGATCTATATTCTATATGCTACTTATAGGCACATATGTATATACATACATACATACATATATACTTGTTCTTATTTATCTATATGTATCTATATTTATATGTACTTTTTATGTGAGAACCGCGCGCGTTTCGTTTTAAATTTAAAACATATACACACACATGTACAGCTAGTTAACAAATCGGATCTAGTATGTATTTGATTTTTGATGTGTGTAGCATGCAAAACTGAAAGGCGCGCGCTGCAAATTCTATGTCCACCGCTAACGAGACGCGTTTAACGACTGGCTGACACAACTGACACTGACTCTGACTCTGGGCTCTGACTGTTGCTGCCGCTGCCGCTGCCGTTGCCGTTGCCTGCTTTATAACGGTTAACTGAGCATATGCTTACACACAGCACAGTAATTGCTTGTTTTTGTCGTTTTCTAGCACTAAATACCAAACAAATACTGCACTCACTCTCTCCCTCTCTCTCTCTCTCTAGCTATCTATCTATCCGTTTGCGCTCTGCACTCACACAAGCGCCGATCGCCTGGACAGCCCTTTGCTGGCATATGCACCCATCTGCGCGTGTGAGTGTGTGTGCCACCCATTAACCTGCTGCCCCCCCCCCCCCCCCCACACACACACACACACAAGCCGAATCAGGTTTTCATGCCGACAAAAGCCGAATGTTTACCGAGTGTTTACCAATGTGCCGCTGCCTATTTTTTGCTCTGCTATACTTGTAGCACACAAACCCATACATGCATATAATACATATTGGCTAGAAGATTACATCAGTAAATATACTGTCGTTTCGCTGACGTCACAATTTAAGTATTTTGCATCTTTTAAATGTTCACAATACAAAAATCTCATAAAAAGTAGTGTTTGTGAGCTTAATTGGAATTTTGTGTTAAGCCTTTTTAAAAATGGTCAACATCCTTATTATTGCGTTTACATGTCCAAATACAGTAGTGATTACCTTACCGGCTGCATGCAGTATATTATCCATAGAACCTGTTTGAAATTATATAAAACGTAATGCTGAATTGGCAACAGAATATTTGGCGCCAAACTGTTTAAATAATGTTTGAGTTGTCGATCAATGTAGCAGTGTGACCGAATTTCCAAATCAGCAAAATACAATGGCGAGCATATAGTTGAAAAAAATATCGGCATTGAAGGCACTTAAAGGGCTGCTTTCTGAATTATCGATTTCTTATTCGATTGCTGCGTGCGATATATATTTAGGCAATGTTTATTCTGAACAAATGCATACAATTTAGTGGCTACAAAATTTCTATATTTTACTGTAGTTCAATTTTAAACAAATAATTAAGTGTAATGCAAACCAAAACAAGTAATTTCAATAACAACAAAAAAATACCACACGATCAGAGACTTGAATTATTAAGACTAGTGCAACTGGTAAAATACCAAAAAACATGCATGTGACCGTTTGTTGCCACCAAATGCCCATTTGGTATATTTTGTGGGCAAAATTTAGTGTGATCGTAAATAGGTGAACAATTTGCTGTGACGCTGCCATTTGGATTTGGGCTCTGTGTCTCCTGTAAAAATCCTCAAAACAAAAAAGAACGTTTTACCAAGTGTTCGGCTACGTGCAGCTAAGAGCAAACAAAACAGAAAACAAAAAAACAAAAACACAATTGCAACTGTTGAATGCGCGCAGCGCACACAGCAATCGATGTGCCACACATTGCATGTTTACAAACACAACGACATTGCTGCTGCTGCTGTCGCTGTCGCTGTCGCTGCTGCTGCTGTTGCTGTTGCTGCTGCTTCTTGTTTCGCCAAAACTTGCTGCCAAAAAGTCGAAGAGAAAAAAATTAAATACACAAAATTAACAAAATATCGAAATCGTTGAAGTAACTATACAAATTTGGTGCCAGTTTAAAGAGCCAACAAAGGGCTGCATATCATTTACCTGGACACATTTGCTATATTAAACATTGAATACATAAGTGTGCGCTGCCCGACCGACCGACCGCCCGTATGTGGCGTTGGCGACCGACGTTGACGGCCTGCTGTCGCTTAGGCATTTATCTACGGCTTTTCACACAGACCATTTGAATCCTCAAGTGGTTCTCACACGCCGCCAGTGACCTCATCAGCTGCCACCACCAACAACAACAACAACAACAACGACAACAACAACAAGAACAACAGTTGTTCCTGTGCCCGCTGGGCAACGTCTGCAGGTAAGCTAATTAAAACAATCCAAGACACCAACAATTTGTATTCATCTGTGGCCTTGCCTTATTTTTGCAGCGCCAAAAAAAATTATACTCCAGCAGCTTTTTGGAGGCGCACAGCAGCGGCAGCAGGTAAGCCGAGTCGACACTTGGCTAATTTAATACCCTGTTCACAAGCTGCTTGGAGTATATATTGGCTTGTACCAAAATACTTTAGGCATTTTTGTTCTTTTGAGCACAAGAGCACAAGACTTTTTGTTATAGACTCGAAAAATGCAGCTCATGCTCCTCACATCAGATAATTTGTTAAACATTTCCCACTGTGAAGTGGAACCCACAAATGGGTTACAGTTTTAAATGCACTGTCTGGTGATTGGGCGAATCAAGCAAATTGCCCATTTCGGCACTGTGAACAGAGTATTGCGCATTCGTTTTTGTCTACCAACCAACCAACAACAACAACAGCAACATATACTAATGCCATATTGCATGAATATACCCCACAGCGCTGCTAACTTCCAGAGCATCATAGCCGTACGGCAGGAGAGGAGGGCAGGCGAGAACGGGGAGAGAGCGGCAGAGCGTTATATATAACCCAATTGCATGCTGAAGTTGGCTGGCAAAAGGACGCAGCCGAAGACGACAGGACGTTTAGCATGGATGTGGAAAGGCGGCGTCGGTGAGTAACAGTCCAGGCACATCTAATCCCTGGCCAAAACTGGGAAGCACATCCAATCCCTGGTCAAAACTGGGAAGAGTAGGCTACGATTAGGCTACGAGTCGATCAGATTCAGTTCTGATCAGTTCTGATCAGTAGGCTTCAGCCTAGGCTGGCTCCTTTTGTGGGAGCATCGTGTTGGCCGTGATTTACACCCAAGTTAGGGGCAGAGCACCCAACGGCTGCTGTGCCCGTCGAGAAATTGTTGCTTCCTTTTGCCAAACCAAGTGGGAATGTTGCGCCCGCTCAGCTGTTGCCCAAAGGCAACAGATATCTGTCAGGAGTCGCATATATCCAGTGTGCTAACCCTTACAGGGTACACGTCACGTTAAATAAACCTTCACACGCACACACACACACACACATGGACACACACACGCACACACACACATGGACAGCACAAGACGAGACGCGAATTGCAACTGGTGTTCAATTAATTGTCGTAAACTGAATGAGCGCTCAGATTTGTTCACTTAAGATTTACAAATTAAGCAAAAACAAAACAAGCAAGCGTGGTTGACCAGCTAGCAGATACCCTGTAATCGATACGCTTTCACTTAAATGCATATACATTAATTATGTCCAAAATTCAGAGCTAAATATCATTTAATTTGGATCGGAATTTATCTGTGCTCTGCTAATTTTCGAGATATGCTCACAAATCGAATACTAGCATCGATATATATCGATTTCGGGTAGACCCTTAATGAATTTGTTTAGCTAAGCGAGAGTCCAAATGGGATTCCCAGATAGACAGATGTCTGGCTGGAGAATATGTATGCAAGGCGATATACCCACTAATTTTCGAGATATGCTCACAAATCGAATGCTAGCATCGATATATATCGATTTCGGGTAGACCCTTAATGAATTTGTTTAGCTAAGCGAGAGTCCAAATGGGATTCCCAGATAGACAGATGTCTGGCTGCGTACTTTAAGACAACTTTGCAGGCCAGGCGATATACCCACTGGCAGTTGGGTGTAGGGTATACGAAAAACATCAGTGCCAAACACCTAGCATAATCAATGTTCAAAGCGGCAGCGACAGCGACAACGACAACGGCAACGGCGGCAATCAAATTGACAAGCGAGTGAGCAAAACGGTTTTGGCCATGCCCGGGCGGCCGGGCGGGCGACTTTTCATAATATTTGCCATTTTCGCATTAAAATTTGTAAGCAAACCAAACCAAAAAAACACAAAAAAAAAAAAAAAATTAAAAAAATTAAAATGAAAAAAAAAAAAGAAAACGACAACAATGTTGCAACTGGCCAAAACGCAAAGCGCGCGCCTGTCAGTTGCAGGCGGCGCATCGCAGTGCGTGAAACGCGTTTCCAACTAAATCGCGAACAGTGGCACAGGCACAATACAAACACAAATACAAATACACACACACACACACACACACACATACGTTTATCTATATAGAGTATATAGATCAACATAGTCTTGGTCTGCTCTGGCTGGAGGGGCAGGGACCAACCGCCACCCGCCAACCGTGTTGCTATCGACAAAGAGAGAGAGGGCGAGAGAGAGAGAGAGAGAGGGAGAGAGATGTGGTATTGGATGCCCGCCGCACTGCATTTGTGTGAGCCGGAACGGTACGTTGCGTATCGCATCAAAATGCATTCAAAATTCTTCAATTTTTATAAACCATGCAAAGCAGGAGCAGCATGTGTGTGTGTGTGTGTGTGTGCGAATACATTTGGCCATTAAAAACTATGTGTGTGTGTGTGTGTGTATGTGCTGGCAAAAACATTTGGCCATAAACAAAAGCAGATACGGCAATTGCAATGCACTTGGCCATTAAAGAGCAACAACAACAACAACAATTCATAATAATAATAATAAACATAATAGTAATAATATGAGACGCCCGCGCGCATTGCCATTGGCACGGAAATGAATTTCGAATTTGCGTTTTTGATTTGCCCAAGAATAATATGCGTGCAAATAGCGTGTGGCCAGATGAGCACAAAAACCAAAAACCGAAAACCGAAAACCGAAAACCGAAAAACCAAAAACAACAACAACAAACAGAACAAATAGCTAACATACCAACAGTTAGGCTGTCGCTGCACATGTGTGCGTGTGCATGCCTGTGTGTGTGTGTGTGCGCGCGCGCGCGTGCGTTGGTATTGGTGAGCTGCTGGCAGCTGCCTGTGTAAAAGCGCAAATGCTAAAGAAAGAATTCAGCTTGAAAACTAGCTATAAATGTTTAGCCTGAAAACGGCGTTTAATACAAATATGCTGAGACTTGTTGTTATTTAGGTGCGTGCATAAATTAAATTTACAATTATATTGTCTCTAGGTGACGATAATGTTGTCGTCGTCGTCGTCGTCGTCGTCGTCGTCGTCGTTGTTGTTGTTTATTATATATTATTATTTTTGTTGCCTGGCCGTTCATAATTATGTTGTTGTTGCCATTGCCGTTTTGCTCGCTATACAAAATGACAAAAAAAAAAAAAACACGCAGCATTTTTGAAAATTCCACTTTTCCAAGTTTGTTGTTGTTGCCGTTGCTGTTGCTGTTATTTGTTTTTGGCTTTTCTGTCATGCCGTAAGTGGCGATGATGAAATCACAACAATTCAAACACCTTTTGGTATCAATTTTGCGCCGTCTGTCATCGGCTCTACGCCACACTTCAAATATTCTTAGCGCTCGAAATCCCGCCCCCCCCCCCCCCCCCTCGTTCGGGCCTATCCGAGCAGCATCCGATGTTATGAATCGTATGTCGTATATACATAAGTTTGGAGACTTGGGGCACTTGTTTGTCAAAATCAAAATCAGTTCGTTTAGCCTTTTTTTATGCCCGACCCGATCGCGAAAACTATAGAAAAGTGTCTTAAAAGTTGCATTTTATATATACTCCTATACCAGACATTCTTTTTTCTCGATATCTCATGACATTTTTTTTTGTTTGTACTATCGCAGATTATCAGTTTTGAGAATTGGTTTTTTAAGCATAAGTCGAGAATTTGAAGAGCTAGATATACCAGTTTAAGATATTATAATATACACAGATTATGAATACGACACTTTAGAATTCCTTCCTCATTACTTCCAGATGGAGCTAAATAGATACCATATTTGGTAAGAAGGCCCTTCTCGTATAATATACACAGATTAGGAATATTTCAGTCTTTTGGATTTTTGCCCCCATTGCTAGAATCAATGAAAAGGGGAATTTGTAGAGCTAGAGCTTTGTGCTTTGGTATATACGCACATTTGGGTGTCATATTTAAGCCCTTGAATTTGTATAAAGATCGGACAATAAGCTCCGAAGTTACATAAGAAAGCTACGTTAAGTATTGGATAAAGGCAAGAACAAGCACAACCGCAGCATTAAGTTGATTTCTTCTTATATTTCTTTATTTCATATAAAGAAAGTTCGCATGTTTGTAACGACAGCTCGAGCTGGTCTTAGGGTATCTACTAGTCGAGCACTGCCTTTACCTGACTTTAGCACTCTAGTTCCCAATCATATAGATATAATTTTATAATTTTGTATCCAAAGCACGCATCTATAACAAAAACTTAAACCCTTCCTTTGTTTATATAATTGCTTAATGCATTTAATATTATAAACTTTATTTAGATTTCCGCACTCAATTTAATTTATTCACGTATTTTTTGAAGAGCTTTTTTTTTTCAATTTTTCGGCAAATATTCCAGCTGGTTTCCTAGTCCCTTGAAACAGTTAAACAGTTGCTCAATTAATGATTCAGTCTGTCATTCAATCAGTCAATCAATCTTGCCAAAACTTTTCTGCGCTCTGCGTGTGTGTGCGTGTGTGTGTGAGCGTGTGTGTGCGTGTGTGTGCGTGCTGCGTTTTCAATGAATTTGCAGCTGCTTTTGCTGCGGAGATAGCGAAGCAACTTCTTAGGTTCTCAGCGGGGGGTAGAGGGGGGGGGGGGTAGGGGTAACATGCCATGGCAGTGAGTGCGTGTGTTTGTGTGTGCGTTTGTGTGTGTGCTTGAGTTCTCGAGTTCATTCAGAAAACAACGCAACAACTGAAACAAGAACCGTATTATCCAGCTAGCTGACGACTAAGGAATACCCTTGCAAGTAGCTTTGCCAGCTGTTTGCAGATGTGAATGGTACAGTGATTCCTCGCAAAATAGGAACGCTTTAACGCGTTGACCACATTTCAATATGCCCGAAATTTACAACTATAACAATGTGCATAGTAAAATATTTTGCAAAATTTGTAATTGATTTTGAAAATGACAAGAATTTACATATATAATAAGAAAAATTCTCAAAATTCGCACGCAAATTCGTTGCATATGTCTTCACATAATCAAAGTGCCATGGCGTAGTGTATCAGAAACTGTGCATATGCTCTTCTTTCCCATTATTTTTGTTGTCTGTTCGCATGCAACGAAAGAAAGCGCGACGCATCGTCGCATAAGTAAGCCATATCAACGGCTTCACACACACACACGCACACGTACACACACACACACGCACACACACTTGCAACAATTTATCAAAGTCAACAGTTGAGCGCTGCTGCCGCGATAAAGTCAAGGCCCGCTTCTCCCATTGCAACTGTTGTTCTTGTTGTTGTTGTTGTTTTTTTGTTTGCAACTGCGTCGAGCGAATTTTCAATAAAGTTCTTACGAAAAAAACCGAAAAAAAAAAACTAGAAGAAACACCTCGACTTGTCGAACTTTAAATACCCTTGGCAAATATGCTTTGTATTATAAAAAAAAAAAAACATTTCTCGATTACTGGAGTATATACTATAGATCGTATAGGAGCTATATGATAGATATAGGTATAGTCGGATACAGTTCAGATATTTCAGCTCTGTTTAAAAGCATTGAAAAGTTCGTGAATTTATAGTTCGAAAAAATCTTGAAATACTTAAAAGTTGTGCCCAAAAGAACTCACTTTAAGACCGATCGTTACAATTCTAATAATTTAGTATATAATATTTATATATATATAATGTTTATATATATTTTATCCTAGCCTACTTCGACATAGACAAACGCAGTGTACTCTATCGACTCGGCTATTGTTACAGATCAAGATATATATGTATACCCCATAGGCTAGGGTATACAAACTGCGTAAAATCAACGCACGTAATCAGCTGACCAGATCAGCTAAAATGACGCCTGGCTACCAAATGGTTGCCAGACTATTTGAATTTGAGGCTCGTAGCGACCATTTGTCTACTCTGAGCCTGAGGCGGAGTTAAGTGTTGAGTCACGACAAAATGTCTATTAAGGGGTGTGTCGGAAGAGGGGCAGTGGTGAAGGGGGGAGGGGTGGCTAGTAGTATATCAATAAAAGCATGTGAGTAATCGAACGCGCTTTTCCGCATCATTTATGTAAATAATGGAGCTGATGTTTTTGTGTTTTGTGATTACGAAACTTATTTGTGTGTAAACACTTTTGCCAGCTTTATTTTTATTATACATTTTTGTTGCTTGTCGGAAGTGTGCTATCATATCTTGGCAATGACCTAATAACACTGTGCAACACTGCACAATTTATTTTCTTAGCGCAACTAATTTTGCAAACTTTTTAAATATGAGTGCGAAATAAAAGAGAAATACTCTCGAGCTCGAGCTAATTTACGAGATATGCTCCGAAAACGGAGTCTGACAATCGATAGTTATCGATTTTGATGTACATCTGCGGAGTTATCGATAAAAAGGAAACTTGTTCGCATGAACTGAAACTTTGCTTTCGCACAATTTAAAGATAACCCATTGAGCATAGTGTATTTCCCATCTGGCAATCAAATTTTTAAGTATCTTTCAGATATTCTCGTGAATTTTAAATGCCAATGCAAAGAATTTTGTTTATTTATCGCTAAATATTGCTTGTTTTGTTGTGTAGTCTTCCACAGTCGGCGATTAACGTATAACGTTTTACAGCATCTAGAATATATGTATATCTTTGCATAAAAGTATAATAAATGATTACGAGGTACATGTTATGCATATCGATTTCTTCTGTCGGCTTATCGATAAACCTTACCTAACGTTATCTTTATTGGTCAATCAAGTTTTTCCACATAAATATCACAATATCTTGGGAATGAATATGTAAAATATCATGAGCACAAACTATATATTTTGCACTCGAGTTGCAATCGTTATCGTATATCGATATACTTAACTTATCGTGATATCTATTTGGCAATCGAACTTTGAAACATGTAGCAAAATAGCTTGGGAGCTAAAATATTAAAATGATTAGCATAAACTTCTTATATGCAATCGAGCTGGAATTGTTATCGCTTATCGATCTATCGTTATTGTTATCTCTATTTTCACGCATTAAATATCTTGTGCATAAAAATATATAATAAGTCATGAGCACAAACTACAAATAATGTTTTCGGGCTGCAATCGTTATCGCCTATCGATATACCCTGAGCACTAAATACATAGAATGTATTCTCGCAATAGTTATCGCCTATCGGCTTATCGATATACCTTACTTGGTAATGTATGACGTTATTGTAATCTACATCTGGCAATCAAACTAAGTGTAAAACGTAGTTAAAATATAAAAATTTGTATCGAGTTGCTATCGGTATCGACTATCGTTATATCGATCAAAAAAAAGGCCGAGTATAGTGTTAATATGTCACTAAATAAAAAACGATAACCCAACGGAATTGCAATCAACTCACAATTGTTGCTATCGTTATCGTCATCGTCTTATAATATATCGATCAATTTTATGTGTTGTTCAGCTGTTTAGTGTTGTATAATTTTGATTCGAATTTTCTCCGTTAATGATTGGCCAAATTGTTGCTATCGTCATCGTCATCGTCATCGTCATCGTCTAACAATATATCGATATATTTTATGTGTTGTTCAGCTGTTTAGTGTTGTATAATTTTGATTCGAATTTCAACTGTTTTTAATGTTTGACCCACAGAGCGACGGCGCTGGAGCGCGAGATGCGCGATCCGACGAGCATCTGCAACGTGGACTGCCTGCTGGACACGGTATCGGCGCTGGTCAGCGACTGCGATCACGACTCGCTGAAGCGTCTCAAGAACATTGAGCAATATGCCTATAAATGTGAGTCGAAATATGCCGTACCGAATATAAAAAATATAAACCTTCCAAATTTCTGCAGACAAGCCGTTGGCGCAGCGCATTAATCAGCTGCGCATGAATGTGGATGATTTCGATTTCATCAAATTGATCGGAGCCGGCGCCTTTGGCGAGGTGCAGCTGGTGCGGCACAAGTCATCCAGTCAGGTGTACGCGATGAAGCGTCTGTCCAAATTCGAGATGATGAAGCGACCGGATTCGGCCTTCTTTTGGGAGGAGCGTCACATAATGGCGCATGCGAATTCCGAATGGATTGTCCAGCTGCATTTTGCGTTCCAGGACAGCAAATATCTGTATATGGTAATGGATTTTATGCCCGGCGGCGATATCGTATCGCTAATGGGCGACTATGAGATACCAGAGAAATGGGCCATATTCTATACGATGGAAGTGGTGCTCGCTTTGGATACCATACACAACATGGGCTTCGTGCATCGCGACGTCAAGCCGGACAATATGCTATTGGACAGCTATGGCCATTTGAAGCTAGCCGATTTTGGCACCTGCATGCGCATGGGCGCCAATGGCCAGGTGGTCTCCAGCAATGCGGTCGGCACACCCGACTATATCAGTCCCGAGGTGCTGCAGTCGCAGGGCGTCGACAATGAATATGGACGCGAATGCGATTGGTGGTCGGTGGGCATATTCCTTTACGAGATGCTCTTCGGCGAGACGCCATTCTATGCGGACTCGCTGGTGGGCACCTATGGCAAAATCATGGATCACAAGAATTCGCTCAGTTTTCCCGCCGAGGTGGAGATAAGCGAGCATGCCAAAGCCCTGATCCGAGCCTTTCTCACGGATCGCACACAGCGTCTGGGTCGGTATGGCATCGAGGATATCAAGGCGCATCCGTTCTTTCGCAACGACACGTGGTCGTTTGATAATATCAGAGAGAGCGTGCCGCCGGTTGTGCCGGAGCTGACGTCCGATGATGATACGCGCAATTTTGAGGATATTGAACGGGACGAAAAGCCGGAGGAGATGTTTCCGGTGCCCAAGAGTTTCGATGGCAATCATTTGCCCTTCATTGGCTTCACCTATACGGGCGACTATCAGCTGCTCTCCAGCGACACTGTCGATGCCGAGTCCAAGGAATCACAGTCGGTCAACAGCAGCAGCAGCACCACCACCACCAATCCGAACAACAATCATGGACACAATCATCGCCATCGTCCATCCAATTCGAATGAACTGAAACGTTTCGAGGCGCTGCTCGAGCGTGAACGCGCCCGCTGCGAGGCACTCGAGCAGCAGGACACACGGCTGCGGCAACAGATCGAGCTGATCACGAAACGGGAATCGGAACTGCAGCGCATCGCCAGCGAATACGAAATGGATCTGGCCCTGCGGCAGCACAACTACAAAGTGGCCATGCAGAAGGTCGAGGTGGAGATTGAGCTGCGCAAAAAGGCGGAGGCCTTGATTGTGGAGACACAGCGAAAGCTGGAGAATGAGCAGAAGACGCGTATGCGTGACCTCAACATAAACGAGAAGGTGCTCTCGCTGGAGAAGCAGCTGCACGACATGGAGTTGAGCTTCAAGGGCGAAACGGAGAACACACAAAAGCTGAAGAAACAGAATGCCGAGCTGGGCTTTACGCTGAAGACGCACGAGGAGAAGGTGCGCGACATGGACGAAATGATTGAGACACTGCAGAAGCACAAGGAGGAGCTCGGTCAGGAGAATGCCGAACTGCAGGCCCAGGTGGTCCAGGAGAAGACGTTGCGCTCCCAGCTCAAGGAGCTGCACAAAGAGGCCGAAAACAAAATGCAAACGCTGACAAACGATCTCGAGCGGACGCTGCTGCGCGAACAGAAGGCGCAGGACGATAACCGGACGCTGCTCGAGAAGATTAGCGAATTGGAGAAGACGCATGCCAGTCTCGATTTCGAGCTAAAGGCCGCCCAGGCGCGCTACCAGCAGGAGGTGAAGGCCCACCAGGAGACGGAAAAGTCGCGTCTCGTCTCGCGCGAGGAGGCCAACCTGCAGGAGGTGAAGGCGCTGCAGTCCAAGCTCAACGAGGAGAAATCCGCACGCATCAAGGCCGATCAGAACTCGCAGGAGAAGGAGCGACAGCTGAGCATGCTCTCCGTCGACTATCGCCAGATACAGTTGGCGCCTCCAGAAACTGGAGGGCGAGTGCCGTCAGGAGTCGGAAAAGGTTGCCGCACTGCAGTCTCAACTGGATCAGGAGCACAGCAAACGCAATTCGCTGCTGTCGGAGCTCAGTCTGCACAGCTCGGAGGTGGCGCATTTACGTTCCCGGGAAAATCAATTGCAAAAGGAGCTCGCGACGCAGCGGGAGGCGAAGCGACGCTTCGAGGAGGATCTGACACAGCTGAAGGGCACCCACCACGAGGCGTTGGCCAATAACCGGGAGCTGCAGGCCCAGCTAGAGGCCGAACAGTGCTTCTCGCGCCTGTACAAGACGCAGGCGAACGAGAACCGCGAGGAGAGCGCCGAGCGTCTGTCCAAGATCGAGGATCTCGAGGAGGAGCGCGTCTCGCTGAAGCATCAAGTGCAGGTTGCGGTTGCGCGCGCCGATTCTGAGGCGCTGGCACGTTCCATAGCCGAGGAGACGGTCGCCGATCTTGAGAAGGAGAAGACCATCAAGGAGCTCGAACTGAAGGACTTCATCATGAAGCATCGCAACGAGATCAATGCCAAGGAGGCAACATTGGCCACGCTCAAAGAAACCGAAGCCGATCTGCACAAGAAACTCAAACTGAAGTGCAACGAATGGGATGAGCTGCTGGTGCAGCACAAGAAACAGCTCGACGAGCTGCAGCAACAGCGCGCCGCCAAGGACGAGGAGATCGCCAAGCTGGGTGAAAAATGCAAAAACGAGGTGCTCCTCAAACAGGTCGCCGTTGCCAAGCTTGCCGAGGTCATGAATCGACGCGACTCCGACTGGCCAAGTGAGTACCCATCCCCCCTCTTCCTCTCTCTCTATCTGAAATATCAATCAACCTTCCCTTTTCGATTGCAGAGCAAAAGGTCAAGGCCCGCTCCACGGCCGAGCTGCGCAAAAAGGAGAAGGAGATGCGACGCTTGCAGCAGGAGTTGTCGCAGGAGCGCGAAAAATACAACCAGATGCTGCTTAAATATCAGGATCTGCAGCAGCAGGCCGTCGAGGATCAGCAGGCCAAGCAGAAGATGAGCATGGAGATCGATTGCAAGGCCACCGAAATCGAGCATCTTCAGAGTAAACTCAACGAGACCGCCTCGCTCTCATCTGCCGACAATGATCCCGAGGATAGTCAGGTATGCTACACACACACACACACACGCACACATGCACACACACATGCACACACAACTCACACACACACACATACACATACACTTTGCTTTATCTCTCCCACTCTCTCCTTTCTCTCTCTCTCTCTCTCTCTCTCGATCGTTTCTTTAATTGATCTCGTTACTCGCTACTCGCTACTCGCTACTCGCTGATTCAGCACTCCTCTCTGCTCTCACTTACACAGGACTCGGTCTTTGAGGGCGTCCTCTCCGTTCCAAATAAGCAAAATCGCCGTCGCGGCCAAAACTGGAAGCGCCAATATGTGATCGTTTCGTCCCGCAAAATCATCTTCTACAATACGGAATATGACAAGAATAAAACAACAGATCCCGTCCTCATACTCGATCTGAGGTAAGTTCCCTCTCCCTCTCTCCCTCTCTCTCCTTCTCTTTGTATATTAAACTTCTCCCTCTTTTGCCCGATTGCAGCAAAGTGTATCACGTGCGCAGCGTTACCCAAGGCGATGTCATACGCGCCGATGCCAAAGAGATTCCGCGCATCTTCCAGCTGCTGTACGCCGGCGAGGGCGCCTCCCATCGTCCCGATGAGCAGCTCGACGCGACGCTGCATGCCAGCAATGAGGAGCGACCCGGCACCATTTTACACAAGGGTAAGCCCTAACTGTAAAGATCGGTTCCTTAACCTAATTGACTGACCGATTGACTGATTGATGCTAAACTAACTAATGCTAATGTCACGCAAGTGAAAATTGCAGTTTGCAGCTTTTATTCAAAGAAGTTCTCTTTTTGCATATACAATTAAAGATCGGTTCCTTAACCTGATTGACTGACTGACTGATTGACTGATTGATGCTAAACTACAAATGTCACGCAAGTGAAAATGCAGTTTGCAGCTTTTATTCAAAGAAGTTCACTTTTTGCATATACAATTAAAGATCGGTTCCTTAACCTGATTGACTGATTGACTGACTGACTGATTGACTGATTGATGCTAAACTACAAATGTCACGCAAGTGAAAATGCAGTTTGCAGCTTTAATTTAAGAAGTTCACTTTTTGCATATACAATTAAAGATCGGTTCCTTAACCTGATTGACTGATTGACTGACTGACTGATTGACTGATTGATGCTAAACTACAAATGTCACGCAAGTGAAAATGCAGTTTGCAGCTTTTATTCAAAGAAGTCCAAAGAAGTTTTATACCCTGAACCTATTGAGAATGGGTAAAAAGGGTATAATGTATTTGTGCAAATGTATGTAACAGACAGAAGGAACCATCTCCGACCCCATAAAGTTTATATATTCTTGATCAGCATCAATAGCCGAGTTGATCTAGCCATGTCCGTCTGTCCGTCCGTTTGTCCGTATGTATGAACTCAAGGATATCAGAACCTATAAAAGCTAGACACTTGAAATTTTAGCTGTAGGTCCTCCTAGTGCCCGCGCAGATCGAGTTTGTTTCCGATATTCGATAACTTGCCCTGTTTCCAAGTAATCGATATAAATCGAATATCTAGAATAGTATATACATATCAAGTATCTTTCATTTTATAGCTATCGCCATCTCTCCGCTACTACCTCATAGCTATTAATCAAGTAATTAAACCAATTTACATATGCTGCCCACCAATATGAGCCATAATTTAAATGCAATTGGAATTTTGACAATACACGAATATGTTAAAGTACAATAAGATCTACTGCTGAAAATGACATTAAGAACCTTCAACATGTTGTCTCTTTCTGTCTCTCTCTCTCTCTCTCTCTCATTGTGTGCCTTTCTCTGTCTAGGCCATGAATTCGTGCACATTACGTACCATACGCCATCGTTCTGTGACGTCTGCGCCAAGCCGCTGTGGTCCATGTTCAAGCCGCCGGCGGCCTACGAATGCAAGAGGTAAGCACCTGCTGCTGCAACTTGTTGCTCCAAGAGATTTAACACGCACACACACACACACACACTCAAAAATGATGTTTTGTAGATGCCGCAACAAGATACACAAGGAGCACGTGGATAAACATGATCCGCTGGCGCCGTGCAAGCTGCATCATGATCCGCGCAGCGCACGCGACATGCTGCTGCTGGCCAATACGCCCGAGGAGCAATCGCTGTGGGTGGCACGGCTCTTGAAGCGTATCCAAAAGAGTGGATACAAGGCGAACTCATCCAACAACAACAGCACCGACGGCAGCAAGATATCGCCCAGGTAAACCAGCGCTGCAACACACACACACACACACAAAACAAAATATAGTACGCTGCAGAAAAGCTAACCCAAATCCCCAACCCAATTGACGTTGCCAAATAAGAAAATAATATTACAAATAATAATAACTTAACCGCTGCTAATTGAAGGCTATTTGTGTTTCTAATCTTAAGCTAATCGTGTATCTTGTATTTTTCTTTTCTCGCTTGCTCGAACTACTCGCGCTCGTTCGAACTACTCGCTCGTTCGTACGAACTACTCGCTACCCTGTACGAAACATCCATCATCATTATCACCAAAATACCATCACGAACCTCGCCTGGTGCAGCCAATCGACACGTTCCGCCTACAAGCCGTACGCGGCGAATGTGCAGCGCTCCGCCACGCTGCCGGCCAACTCTTCGTTGAAACAATGAAGACCTTTCCCGAGCTATTATATACACACACACACACACACACACCTATATATATATATATATATATCGAATGAAATCGGAGCATGTGAAGAAGAGCAGCTGTTGCGGCAATTAATTGGATATTGTAGCTGGCCAAATTGGATAAATGTTAGCCGAGTAAAAAAAGAAAAGAAAAACAAAGTTGTCTTCTAACGTTTTATTTAGACTGCTTTAACAAGAAGATTGTATCTAATGTTTATACTTACCAACTACATATAACTAAAAGATTTACTTAATTTAACGCTATTTACGTACACTACACTACACAACACTACACTATCCTATATACCATGCATACATATACATATACATATATATTTTTTGATTAATTTACAAAGAACAACCTCCATAATTATCAAGTTGGCCTTTACTACCAACTATCGCCAACTCGTTCGAGCCGCTTTATTAACAACACAACAAACAAATAAATTTTTTTTAATTTTATATTTACTTCTTTGCTAAAATATGGCAACGTCAACCATCCTGAAATCTGAAACGATAACCGAGTTCTCTATTATATAATCCAATAGGTTCGTAATCTAGCTGTACTTATGTGTATCCATGTAAAGAAAAAAGAAGAATAACTCAAAGCACACAGTTAAACCTTTATATATATATATACATATATGTACACGTTTAGGCTTCATATATATATATATATGTATATGCATTTTTTTTTATTGTCTATGGGTACCCAACACTTTGTTAGTTCTTAAGCTAACCCAAATGCAAAGTAACGAGTGAAATGTAACGAGAACAAAAGTACGATAACAATAACGAGAGTAAAACAAACAAAAAGAAAAAAGCGCTGTAATTATGTTAAAGTTTAAGCAACGAGTCGAGTGAAAAGTTTTATACAATATATATACATATATATACATATACATATACATATATATGTACTTTTATCGATATACATATAGATTTGTGCATGTATGTGCCTTGCACAATTGTTGTAGCGTATTCCATTGGCCAAATGTTCTTCTTCTTTTTTTTTGTTTAACAGTTAGAGAAGTGTGTGGAGTCGAGAGTGCATATCTACTCACTATATATATATATATATATATATCTATATACATATATACATGTATATGTATAGGTTATGTTAAAACATATACAATACTTAAGTCGCATGGCAGCTAAAAAAGTTGGTAAAAAATCGCAAACTTGAATTCCATTTAACTAACAACACTTCCTATAAAGAAGAAAAACCATATCGCAGTTACTTAAGAGCAGAAAAACGACGCATATGCCAGCAAGAAAGAAGGAGAGAGGAATATAGCGAGTTAACGAAAATTGAAAATTGAGAAAATGAAAAAATATGAAGAAAAGAAAATACGATTAAGAAATCGAACGGCACAAGAGTTGTTGTTTAAAGGCTACATCTAAGTATTAAATATCAAATATGTTTTAGTTTTTAAGTTAAACAAATTATTTATTTTCTCTGTGTGAGTGGGTTGTTGTCTTTTTTTTTTTTTTTTGTTTTTAATTGTCCAATACGCGCACGCCACGCAACGCCATCTAACGGGCAGCAGGCGTTTTAAATCTTAACGAAACTTCCTCTGATACTCTAGCATTCTCTATTATTGTTTCTCTCTCTCTCTCTCTCTCTCACTCTCTCAGTGTGTGTGTGTGCTTGGGTGTGTGTGTTTGTATGTATGTGCGTGCATGCTTTTAACTGTTTAAACTGTTGGCGCTGTTCAGCAGCGGAATGGATGGGATGAGAGGGGAGGGGAGGGGCAGCACATGCATTTATCGCGATATTCGATTATTTTTTCAAGTCTTGGACATGTTTTCATTTTTCATTCACACAAACATAAATATTTATTAGACTGTAGTTGGACTGTGCCTAGAAATTGTTAAATCAGAAATCTAATTTGGCAAAAAAAAAAAAAAAATATGAAACGAAACGAAATGAAATGAAACGAAGTGAAATGAAATGAAACGAAAATCAAAATGAAATCGATAAAATCGCATCAAGCTAACGGTAAATGTATATTGATGCAAATACAAAAACATTCTACAAATTTGAACATCTTTTAGTGTTTAGTCGAAACGAAAAAAACCAAGAAACTTTTTAATTAGAAAAGCGCTGCTTTCTTATTTTGATTATTATTATTTTGATTATTATCATAATTATAACTATAATTATTATATTATATTAGTCGTTTTACTTTAATGTTTAATGCTATCTATAGTGTAACAACGTATGTAATTACATGTCTCTTTTCAAATCTGCATCGATTTGCCCGAGTAAATAAAGTAATGTGTACAAAACAAAAAAAATATGTCCAAAACATATTATCAAACCATTTGTTTGCTTTCTTTTGTTGTAGTTGCCTTCAATTCTGCCACGCCTGCCTATTGCAATCGCACCGCCTTTTAATGCCCTTGCAGTTTTCTGATACCCTTCCTTTTAGACGAGTTCATCTGTTTGTCTGTCAAGAACTTGCCCCAAAACCGTTCGTGCCTCTAGACTATATAGTTGCCATATAAATGATTAATCGCAAAATGAGTTTTTGCATTAACAAATTATTTATTTTTAATATTACTCATTAATTAACGCTCCTAATAATTCGATACATTAAATTATGAAAATTAAATTCAATTCAATATTCCATCCAATTAGTCGAAATTTCAAGTTTTTTGTCCAAAACCTTTCGTTTGTCTGCAAGGGTATTTAGTCTTCGGCGTGCTGCAGATAGCTCTGTTTGTTTTCTTGACTCCATTCAATCCTGTTTTAGACTTCGTACATGAAGTTTTCGTTTATTTTTGGTTGAACAGCAGCCCAGCCCTGGGCAACAGCATACGCGCCTTGAGATTGAGCCAGCGACTTCTAAACAGCTTCCGGAAACGTTTACGGGTCGTCAACGCCATGGAACGGCCTTTAAATTAACAAATATTCAATATTTAAACACATACAATAATTATACAAAATATACATATATGACACTCACACACATAACTATTATATATATATTCCTATTCCGCATAGCTGGAAATTTGTATTGCAAAATGTAAGCTTCATGTTTAGGTTTAGCTCTGATCAAGTCTGATTCAATAAATGTAATTAATTGAAATGCAATCAAATACAATAAATGTTAAGCAAATTATTAAACAAAAATAATAGCTTTACTATATATAAATATATGTATGTATACCATAAATTTCCTAAGAATTCGAATACAGCTGAAAAGTATGCTATAGACTGTATTCAATCCTTGAATATGCACATTCTGTATCTTTTTCTTTCGCCAGCCAAGCAGTTAATCGATTTCTATTCTGGAAATAAGATAAAGATAAAGATAAGATAAAGCGACGTAGTTCCGCCGATCTAAAAACGTTCTAAAACGACAAAGCTATGGTGAGATTATGTCGTTTCAAGGCGATCTTTGTCAAAAACTTAAATATTGCAACTATGCAATTTTTTAACATATATATTTTCAATTTCTTTGAATGCCAATTTATAGTAGGGATCCGTACGAATTTAAAAAGGCATAACATTTCAAAATCGGACAGCATTTACCCGAGATATTCAATAAAAATCATCAACAAAGTTG